>NC_090935.1:542629455-542738496 GCF_040938575.1 Ambystoma mexicanum
TTACCAGTGAGTTACCCTTTTCCTTTTGCGCCCCGGTAGGTGCACCCACAGATGTGAGGTACCATTTTCATCGGGACACCTGTGGGAACGCGGGAAGGTATGACATCTGTTGTTGGCGACGTGTTCCGGTGAGTGGATAGAGGGAAATATCCCTGAAATTGGCTGGAAATAAAGACAATTCTCAGATATTTCGCTCTGGCCACCCACCGAAACACACCGCGAACAACACATGGCCTACCTTCCTGCGTCCCCACACATGCCCCGATGAAAACGGTACCTCACATGTGTGGGTGCACCTACCGGGGACCGTGACCCTGCAGGAACTACCAGAAGCGTCTGCCATAGCTACAGCCCCCTCTCCGTTTTCGGGTACTGTGCAAATCCGGTTGTGCGTTTTGCTCAGCCGTGGTGGAAGTGTTTGAAATCTATCTCCAATCCGAGGGCGTGTCCTTCTCTTCTCTTTGATCTAACTTTTCTACCAACCAACCTCGTCCAGAATCTGTGCCACAAACTTTACCGCAAACTACTCTGAACTGTGTGATCTTGAGCATAAGACTTTTGACCCATTGACTTTGGGCCTAAGCCTTTTCTAGCTGATCTCCTCACTGTAGTCTCTCTTATTCAATTGCCCAGAGTACTTACCTGTTGGTTTTGCCTTATTTCTAATAACTTTGTCTTTCCCTCCTTTTTAAATTGCTGGAGTGCCATTTTGCTCCCACTTCATTTTGTGAGCTTAACTTGTCTGGAATTTAAGGGAAGTGGTGTGGTGTATTTATGATTTTGATTTTGATCTTGCTTAGAATAGTGAAATGTTATACAACTGTTGAGTAAATAAATATATATTCTTTTTACTTAGAAACCTTGAGTCAGTGTTTGCCTGAATCATAGTGATTGCTGTCCTTTGTGTAACTATTTGTACTGCTCACTTACTCTTGAGATAAGTCTGGCTGCTCCGCTACTGCTACCACTATAACTGTGTAGTACAGGCTTGTACCAAAGGTGAAATTGTACTGTCACTTGTAGTCTTAATTGTGTGTAGTGTTCCCAAAGGGTACTGCATATAATTCTCCCTAGCAGGGTGGGCGGGAGAGGGCCCCCAAAAATTGTGACACAGGTCCCCGAGTGGGTGGGGCAGTAAGGTTTGGGCCCCTTTCCAACGACACCGCCACAAAAAAATCCCTGGTGTCTAGGGGTCCCCACCCCCATCCCCCCTTCCCATCCTGCTTTTGAGATTTTTTTGTAAACTTTTTTTTGCCCCCCACCCCTGGGGGCAGATGGCCACCCATCTACCCCCAGGGGTCTCCATACATGTGGCCCCATGCTTTGGGTCCTCGGGGAGGGTTCAAGGGGCTGCTTACCTAGTGAGCAGCACCCCCTCCCCCGCACTGTAAACACATCCCTGGTGTCTAGTGTACATTGCTGACCCTGGATCGAGCACCCTGCGCCCGATCTGGGAGAAACAATGCTTACAAACAGGGTGTTGTTGGAAAGGGGAGAATCTCCCCTTTCCAACGACACCATTCCTGAAAAAATCCCTGGTGGCTAGGGCCCCCAAACTCCCTCCCCCTTCCCATCACATATTTATTTTTTATGCCCCACCCCTGGGGGCAGATGGTCACCTGTCTGCCCCCAGGGGTCTTTATATATGTGCCCCCATGCTTTGGGGGCCGGGGGGGAGAGGGGCTGGTTACTGTAAGCAGCCCCCCTCCCCCCACATCACAAACGTATCCCTGGTGGTCTAGTGGCATTGCTGTGCGCGGATCGAGCGCTCTGCGCCCTCTCCGCACCCAGCAAAGCTTTCACACAAGGTGTCGTTGGAAAGGGGAGAATCTTCCCTTTCCAAAGACACCTCCCTCGACCTCCGGCTTGAAATACAGCCAGAGATCGAGGGGGAGAAAGGTGAACACTCACCTTGCATTTTCACCGCAGCAGCCATTTCGGGCTGCTGCAGTGAGAATTACTTTCACTTTCACGCCGGTGTGCATTATGCACACCAACCTGAAACTGAAGGTAATCCACCCCCCTGGCAGTGAGGGGGGACCTCCCCCTCACATAGCCCAGGGGTTGGATTACTGTTTTCAGTGATCCGTGCTTTGCAGGGATCGCTCAAAACAGAGTGCCAAAAAGTACGAGCAATCTCGTCCTTGGCCCCCTGGAGGGAATTCCAAGGACGAGACACCCTGTCCTTGGCACTGAAGGGGTTAAGCAGAATCCCAAGAATCACAAAGAAAAGCACTATCCCCAACTGTACATAATGAAATCATGATGTTGGCTGCAAAATTGGATCAAATCAGTAATGACTTTAAGGAATTTTTTAATTATGTCAAAAATCATCTGATGAAAAATGTTATTTATCAATGTCATTCTTGCACCTGTCCCCCTGGTCCCCAGCAATCATCCCCATGAAATTCCCCAAATTTAAATGAAAGACGCTTTGATGAAACCTCACTCCCTTCCTCCCCTGATCATTATTGTACAGAAATTCTTAATTCTCCAATGTATGTTTCCCATTACAATACCCCATCACTTTCTTAAATAAATGCATTTTGTATACTATAAATATCTTGCATATTGTTCTGCCATATTTGTTTTTTTTTAAAAGCCCAATAAGAGTCCACCGACACCGCGACTGTTCAGGGTGTGTGCACTCAAAATGACAGTGCCCCAAGACAAGCGTGGTGTCCGACCAGGTTTGTTTTCACATAACGCACTTTTAATTAGTCCGCAGACGGCAAGCCTGTCCTGGTGACAGTTATGCACAGGTGCCCTGTGTCTCCCGCCCGATGGATGTCCGTGCATTACCGTAATGGCCACGGACGTCTCCAGACGTCATCATGTGACCCCACCCATGCAGCGTGATGGCCTGATCCCGAACAGCGTTTGTGCTTCACAGACAGTTTTATACTGTATTTTCCATCAATCTAGAGAGTTTCAAGTTGAAAGTTTACCCTTCCACAGCTCCTAGACCCATTCTTGGTTCATCTGGCAACTTTTACAACTTTTCAAGGCCTATTTGCGGCTCGCTAGTCTGCGGACAGCATGACTGTCCGTGGACAGTTCCTCTGAAGGGACCCACCCATTACATTTCCTCATTCTCAATCTGGCTATCCAGGAGAGAGCACCAGGAGACACACGTGCTGTGGAGACCACCATGACAAATCTTCAATCCTGCATGAATGGCATTTGCTATGGCCATTCCTCCTCCCCAACCACCACCACAACAACCATTTGGAGGTACTGGATAGGGGAATAGGTGCAGAGCTAGAGATGAGGATTAAGAGGAAGAGGAAGATGAGGTAGAGGAAGTGCCTATCTCCAGTACCCAGAGTGAGTTATGGGTGTGGCAGTTTTTCACCACTGTTGTGGATGTATCAAAGGCTTGGGCAGCCAAGGTGAGATGCACTAAGTGCAAGGTTGTACTCATTTGCAGAAAACCTTGGCTGTACTCTCACAGGACCACCTCCATGTGTCACCACACCAAATCCAACCACCTGGGTGCCCAGAGAAAGGCTGTTCCTTTTTCAGGGAGAAGTAGGTTAGGCTATCTTCTTCTTTCCCATCTTCCTCAGCCGCTCCTGCTATCACACAGGGTACTCTGGGGAAGAGGATCTCACCGGCTGCCTCACAGGCAATACAAAACACTGTTGACCCTTACCTTTCAAGGGTCACAGTATTATGTTTGTACTGTGATGCACCAATCTGTAGGGGGGAGCAATTTCTTAGTTCTTTCGAGGCTGTGGTCAATGAGCACAAGAAACACTGCCCCCACCTTAAATTTAAGGGCCACCCAACATCTTCCCCTGTCCCTACCCCACCTTACCTTGTCTCTCCTGCCAAAATATTTTTAAAAAAGCAAAAAATAACAAAATCAAAAAACACAAAAAAAGTTCCTTTAAGAGCCACCTTTCACAGTTAAAAGATAGAACTTAAAAAAAAAAAGTCCCAGGCCCATTTGCAGCCTACATAGTCCGCAGGCATCAGAAAAATTCCAGGCTTTGGGTGGGGAAATAAAAATCATTTTAATTGCTTTTCACACAAAAATTGTGGCTCTTAAAAGAACCTTTTTTAATCTCTTTTTAACTTTTATATATTTTTTAGAAGTACTTTATGTAGTAAAGTAACAAAAAGTTCTACAAAAAGTAAATATTTTTTGTAACTTTCAGTCTCACCAGGACTGAAATCACTACACTGGCTCCCAGTGACTGCGAGGATCAAGTTCAAAACCCTCTGCATTGTCCACAAGGCCTTCTGGGGCCTTGGGCCAAAATACCTTCAACTCTCTCTTCCTAAATATCTCCCTTCTCGAGCTCTTCGCTCATCCGCTTCCAACTCCCTCAGGGTCAGCTGCTTCTCCAAACAATGAGTTGGGGGCAGATCTCTCTCCGCTGCAGGGGTCTCCCTCTGGAACAGGCTTCCTGCCTCCCTGAAACTTGAGGAGAACCATCTCCGGTTCCAGAAGCAACTCAAAACCTTCCTCTTCGCCTCCGCTTTCTCTCCCCCTCTCCCCTGCTAAAGTTACTGAAACTGCACTGAATCTGCAACTGGGCCACTCACCGTTCTCAGTCCTGGGCCCAGCCACTCTCCCCTGCACTGCCTCCCTGGCACCCCCTGCACTGCGGGACTGTGTCTGTATCCCTACAGCCCCCCTTGCCAGCACTTGTCTGCACTTACCTCGCACTTGCCACTAGCTGGCCCTTGTTATTTATCCTGTATGCTATTAACCCTGTACTGCACTTTCCCCTCTCCCTTTCCCCCCTGCACTTTTCCCTTCCCTTCTACCCTTGCACTTGCACGATCTGAATGACACCTGGCCTAGTAGGATCGTTGTCTGTCTCCCCGTGTTCCCCCCCTGCCTCGTCGCGCCTCGAAACACTTGTGTATAGGCGCGTTACAAATGCCATATCATATCATATCACAGAAACGGCTTCTACTTTTTCTTTCTATTTTGCATTTTTGTTCAATACAGCTTATAAAGAATAGTTGAATCCATACTTTATGTGTTCACTGAAACTGCTTCAATGCATTGTTTATGTTTTCCAGAAAAAAGTGATTGCCCACATCAGTTAGATGCACTCCATCTCTTCGGAAAATGTTGACAATATAAAATGTAATATTTTCATTATGAAACAATGTCATGCCAACATCTCACAAAAAGGCACATACAGCTTTATTCACATAGTGCCTTGTTTTTTCCATCTGGGGACAAAATACATTCAAACGCATCCACATTTGTCTCTGAGAAATCTGATAACAAATTATTTTTTAATGTGGAAATAGTTCCATCAACTTTTCAAATGTATACATCATTGCAAGCTGTAATGAAATTCTGGTAACATAGCCCAAACTGTTGACCCACAGTGAATAACAATGATGTCTGGATGTTTCAAGTGAACCATATTCTCACATAACGGGAGGAAGTCCGCCCGCTTCATTCCTCGCACTTCCTACCATGAAACTTGAAATTCATTGAATCCAAGATTTTCGGACAATCCACAGTGCTCAGAATAGACCTTCAGCCAATGGATCCAAGAGTCTCCCAGATTCCATACACTCTGCTTCCTCAAACACATGGCCATATTCAGTGCACACACCAAACAAAACTCCTGCTACCCTCGCTTCCTGTACACCACACCCAGGAAACCTGATTGACTGATACCCCAATGTCCGCGGACATCCTCAACTGTCAGCGGTCTACGCAGTCCCCTTTCCATGCCAGGGGCCTTTGAAGGACACGGATGCGGCACATGCCATCAGCGGACTACTGCAATGTCCACGGGAAGCTGTAGCACAGGGCAGCCCTTTTTCTTGTTTCTAACACTGCTTCATTGTCTGCTTTTGTCTGCTTTCAAACAGTCACACATCCATCCTCTGATCTCATCCAAAACTCTACATCTAACCCTGTCATCCAAGTGCAACACTTCAGATGTTCATTTCAACTCTGAGAGTATATATATCCTATTGATCACAGCCATCTGCATGAGAAACTACTGTAAACTCTCCATGATTTCTATTTCCAGATTCAACATCTGCATCTAACAAGACATATTAAGGGTATGCTTATATTATTATTATATTATATTAGTATTTTCACGAACTCTTTTACAAATATATATTTATAGCAGGTTCCTGCTACTTACCCCTATAATAAGCTTCTCAATAAGCATATTCTCTTTTTTAGCCACTCCACAAAATGCATGCATTGCAACATTCAGCACCTGCTCACATGAAGCAGTAAATACTTACAATGCTGTGTGTAATTTGATAAAAGTAAAAAAAAAATCATATGTGCATTTATAGTAGCACTGTGTGTAATTTGTTTATACAAGGAAACACTCAGTGTGTGCCAGGTTAATATGTTGGCAGTACTTGCATACTTGCCAACATCACCCATTCCAATCTGCAGGTGTTTATCAGGCCTTCATTTTTCTTTCCATTCTATGGGCCTCATCACGACTTTGGCGATAACCCTTAAATCCGGCGGTCGCGCTATTACCGCCGGATTTAAGGGTCCGCCAAATCAGGACTTCGGTGGATTTCGCCCCAGATCTTGGCTGGGGGGAAATCCGCTGAGAATTTGCGCTATTACCGTCGGCGGGAAATCCCCCGGCGGTTTGAGCCCAATGGGGAATGGGGCATTCCTGAATGGGCTCAATGGGGAATGGGGAATTACATTACCGCCAAACTCATGATCCGCCGCTATTAGCACCGGGGAGTTCGGCGGTAGGGCTAAGACTGCCAGCGGTAATACCGACGGCATTAACTCCAAAGTCGTGATCAGGCCCTATGACTTGTAATTCCACTTCTCCCATTATAAAACATTTTTGGAGCTTTCCGCTGAAAGTTAAAACATTTATATGTGATCTATAGCAGCACTGTTTGTAACTTTATTTTTAAAAGAAAGGAAAAAAAAGCAGATGAAAAACATTTGTAGATCATTTGTAACTGGCACTTGGACGTTTAATACATTGGCAGTACATGCATACTTGCTAACATAACCCATTCCAATCTGTAGGTGCTAATACAGTCCTGGCTTTGTTTGTGCAATCTGGGATTTATAGTCCAGGTTTTATAATGGGAAAAGTGGAACTAGAACTCTGAGAATGCAAACAAAAAACTAGGACTACATAAGCACTTACAAATTGGAATGCATCATGTTGGCAAGTATGCATGTACTGCCAACATATTAAACTGGCCCACTCTAAGTGCTGCAAATCTTTTCCATCGGCTCTTCTTTTATAAAAAAAGTTGCACACAGAGCTCCTACCAATGCACATATGCATTTCTTAATTTTCATGAAATTACTCCTAAAAAGAAACATCTTTAAACGGTCAACACTTGCCATTTTTCATTCAATTTAACTGTCACACTTTGAAACCTCAGTCATTACATCCCTTACACAACCACCATTCTCCATCTGCTCACACTTCTCTGTATACCACCGAAGTATCTAATTACAACACTTAACCTTACATATAAACTACTCTTATTTCCCAAACTCTACTATAACACACCAAACACTGCTGCAACAACAATCCACCATTGCATTACCACTAGGACTGAGTTTTCCTATTCTTTAAAAAAACTACAACATAATACAAATACATTACACCACGAATAGATCACTTCCTTCATTAAAACCAGCAGCATAATAATAACCTAGATATGCATTTTCTCCTAACAACCATGTTTGTCCTGTTCCTTTCAAGGACCAAAACACAACTACTTACACTCCAATTATTCTAACAACATAGTTAACACACTTTAATACACCATCCATGACACAACTTCATTAACTCTTTTCCCCAAGAACTGCTCCTACCTTCATAAATAACAACCTGGCTTACTAAAAGTACTTCACCTTTACCACATATACCCACTAACCTTCTCTTACAATTACAGGAAAGAAGAAAATTGCCAAAAACAGCTGCCGATCAAAGAATGCCTTCACCTTCTACAAAGTAAGTATGTTAATTTACCACATATATTTCTGTAATTGTAACAACATATTCCCACTATATATTAGCCCATAGCATTCTTTTTGAATCAACATTTATATCACTCTAATTCATTATATTGCACCATTCACACTCTTTCTATTCCCATCGAAACACCAACATTACAACACCCACTGTTTTCCTCAACACATCATAATGTCTCTACTTATTCAATCACACCACCACTCCCTATCTCACTAACCCAAGCCCATCACACCTCTACAGACTCTTACACTTCCAACCTTCCCAACCACACCTATTATGCCACTCACAATCAAACATCGCTCTATTCATCGCTACAATCACACCCACACACCCATGCGCCATACATGCATATGCATTCCACAACTTTCAAACCCAAACTTTCTTATTTCCCAACAGGCACAACAAAATGCCTGCTAAAAAGCAACTCCATAGAAAATAAAATAAGAATAGAGCAGAGAAGAATAAAAGCAAGCCATCTAGTCATCCACCTCTAGAACAATTTATAGAAAACATTAAAACAAAAGAAAACGAAACTCAACAAAATGAAACCAGCCATGACTAAAAAAGGAATGGCCCCTCTTGCAGAAACTAAAAGTAAAAAGAAAATGTACCAACAAAAGCAGACCTACTAATAAACTTAACACTATATCTACCAGAGTTAACAGAGCCACTGTATAGCAATCCCAAAAATGTATGTTACAAAAAATGTTCCACCGTAGAGTTCATCACAATCTTATAACAAAAGCTGAAAAGTCACGATCTACACTTAAAAACTACTGCTGGAGACTAGTCCTCGAAGCTCTAATTGACAACACATTTCTACTACAGAGAACATGTTTATATTGATATTAAACAGAATGAAACCACTAATTACATTAATTAATAAATTACAAAAAGTACTTCTAATATGCGCAATGTCAATGTAGATACCTTTTCAAACTTCTGTGAAGGTGAATGGAATCACACAAGAAGCACAGAACCATATTTCAATGAAGAGGCTTCTAAACAAGAAAATAAAATAATAATTGCCATAGACATTGATGGCCGAAGGGATGAAAAGGTAGGAGACACGATTATGGCAAAAGAAAACCTTATTGAAAAAAACATTCACAACAAACTTTCAACCAAATGTTCCTTTCACCCAAACAAATTGTCCAGTGTACAAATGGACATGCAGCTCAATGTGTAACATATGCCAACAATACTTTAAATCTTTATGGCAATTCCTCAATCACAATGTCAAACTAACAGACAAAAGTAAAATAAAAACTTCACAAACCATTGACTCTTGCCCAGTGTGCAGCCATACTGGACTTCGAGGACATTCATTAGCCTGCATTTCAGGAACTGCTTGCAAAAGCACCTTACACCACATCAAAATGTTAGCAACACACCATTCCGATATATGGAATCTTGTGCATAGACTATACTGTGCAAGAAGCCCTGCTCTACAACTGCTAAATACAAACACCATTCTCCTACATGGAACAGCCAAAGAACTTCTTGGAGAAGTATAGCACATCCAAAATAAATACATTGGACCTAAAGTTGAATTAGAAAATGTAGTAACTTCAGAAAACATTACCGAAAACCTCACCAACAGCAACCTTGTAACAAACACGTACAAAAAAGAAATAGCTAAGTTTCAAAACACATCTGATGAAATACCAGAGGCAATGAGGAAGCCCAATGGTTCCAATTAGCTTTATATCTAACAGCAGAAAATAAATACAAAAGAGGGACCCCTCAATACTTTGCACACACTGCAACTCAAATCTTGACAATAACCAAATGGCTTCATGTGCAATCACTAATAACTTCCCACTTCCAAAGGCTCTCCAACAACTGAACTTGTATGAGAGTATTACAATCCAAACCAGTAGACCCATTTCAAGCTATAATATGCCTTCAACCGAAAACAGCCAGCTTATCTCCATCCAGTTACCAAAGGGCATCTGTGGCAAAGTAGTATATTTGCCATTAGATCTTAAAGAAAATGTACAAAACCTAGGAGTACAACGGCCAATAGATCAATCTTTGATTGTACTAGTTAATAGTGTACCAACAAAAGACACAAAAAGCTGGCAACAACTTTTAGACTTAAACAGAGTTAGACAAGCCCTACAATATCTGAAAGAAAACAATTAATACTACAAAGATATAAACATAAAGGAAAACTTAAGAGAAACCACCCAAATAATTCAAGATTTACCAGCAACTAGCCAATTTGATCGTGTACATCCTGTTACTGCAGCTAACATTTTAGACCAGAGTACAATTCACCCACTATGCTCCAAAGACACCATTGAAGGTGCATTAGAAACATATCAAATGCGTTAAGTCAAAGGATCCCCAATGAGTATATGGGAAAAAAGTGTAGAAGCACATTCTTTTCCTCTACTTTTTCCTATTGGAAAAGGAGGCAGATATGATGAAAGGCCCACGCAAATTAGTGCATCAAAATATCGCTCTTTACGAATGTATTCTGAAGACCTCAGATTTAGACAAAATGTAAAATACATTTTCCACCTCCTGTTCATAAGTAAACTAGCAACTCTATGTTATGGAGATGCACACACATTAAAAACAGGCTCTTATTTTTTAAACATATCCGCTACCCAACTGCTTAAAAAAATAAAAGACAAAGATGAAGTTTTGCAGTCACGTATCACAAATCTCTTGGCAAACATTCATGGTACAAAAGAATACTGCTTCCAACGTCATGCTGATGTACTTTGTATGCTAAGGAACCTAGGCCCATCCACATGGTTTGCTACCTTAAGATGTGCAGAGTACCCATTGTGAAAACGGAAATAAAATATCGAGGCTGAGTACCCCAAAAGGAAATACACCAAACACGGGTTACAAAGGAACATACAAAGTACTTTATTTTATACTGAATCCAGTTACAAAAACAGAGCAAAATCAGATAGCTATCGGCCCTCAGTACAACACAACGAACTCCAGCGTGGTTCAGTGTGTTCAGTGAGAGACGTTGTACATTAGAATGCATTCGCTTTTTATACATTTGGTGGGTGCGATGTCCAGCCCCACTTCGGGTTAATATTCCTTTTAATACATCACCGATCTAGGGTTCGTGCCAAGTCTCAAACAACCGCATATAACTGGTTTGCCTTTAATACATGTATCAACAAGCCTATGCAATAACTGTGTATTCTAAGGTTTTCCATGCAGGCCTTCTTAAACATTAATACAATGTAGTTAAACAGATGTTCTTCGGTCAGTATTTGAATACATTGTCTCAACATATGCTCGTGGATTAGTTTCATTGCACGAGTAATCCTTCTACACATAGGTCAACGAAGGACAAGGTCACAGTTCACGACCTCAGCAAGTGGCCTGCAGGCAAGTTACACATTAGCTATGTACAGAGGTCAAAACGGTCATGTTGTATTCTGGAATGATATTGTCCACCACTTTAGCTCACAGGGTGACTTTTACACAACAAATCCTAAAATGGCGGTTTGACCTAAAATGGCGGCTTATATGGATTTAAGGTCAGGGCCTTGCAACACGGGAGGTCAGTCGCAAGTGACTTTTGAGCAGCTTGGCGTAGGCCAATATTAATATATTTATTACAATAGGAGGCACAATATACTTTCTCTTTCGACACCATGGGATGACTTGCGCGACTTCTTACGCACTGCAAACCAAAATAAAGGTGGAATTGATATAAAACACCAAGAAAACTCTGTTCTCTTGACCCTGTCAATGTATCAAGGTACTTTCACCTTCGCTTCATGGCCATGCTGCACTTCAACTGCAATAAAACTACCCCCCCCACTCGGAGGAGTGCACCACTTCTTTTGGAGAAAAGAATATCAATCCAGAGGAGCACCACATATCCACATGCTTTTGTGGATAAAAGATGCTTCCAAATTTGGCCATAACAGTGATGACACTGTTTTATAGTTTATTGAAAAATACATTACCTGCAACATCCCTTAAGAAGCCACGGATCCCTAGCATGATCCCTAGCAGAACACAGCACACACAGTCACACCATAGTGAGGTAGGGCGTAGTAATGCAGATCTGATATGGACGTCAAGAGCTGCTGGCTGGCATAGACAACAGTTGCCCATACTGGCAGCCTCCGCCAAGATGGCTCCCAGAGTAAGACATCATATCGAGAGCAAGATGGTCCCCAAGCAACCCATGCTTCAAGAATCCTTGGTCTTCTAGTGGTGCAGTGTGCAGCCCAGGGCTATAAAACCCCACCCTGGGCCACACCCTGTGCTTAGCATTTTATCCGGGTGACTTGCAAGCAGTGTAATGCTTGCTGTCCCGTTTGGATCCACGTGCTACTGCTTCATTTATATACACCGCTCCCGCTTACCTGAATCTGGATCCTGCAGTCCTCCAATGACTCTTATACTTACCAGAGTTTCATTTGGGCTCTCCGATCCACTGGAGCATTCCGCAGCACCTGAAAAGAGAAAACACAGTAAGCAATATTCAGAGTGCAAAGCCCTGTGCTCCCACATCTCCTTTCAGACCTGCTGACCTCTGGCTGCAGTCCTACGAGTTCAGCCTTCAATTCAGGTGCTCTGTGCATCAGTGGCTTTCTGTGCAGCAGCAATCAGAAAGACCAGCATGGCGTAGCCCGAAAGACAAAAAGTGACATATTAAAGGGACCTAACACTTTGCTCCGCACGGCACTGTCTCTAAAAGCTTGAACCATGTTACAGAGCATAAGAGGACATTAATAGTGAAGAGAAGAACATTTACGGTGCACACTGATCATGCAGAGAAGGACATTTATAGCGTGCAAAGCGAAGATATTCACCTTCCAAAGGCATCACGTGCGCCACAGCTGAACTGGGCCAGAACCACCAGTGAAGAAACTGGAACTAGATGCCTGTCTGACACCCTGGACACAGCTTTGGTATTAAGGTGAGCCGGATTCCTTGCCCTGGCAGCCAGCACACCCTGGGAAGAGTAAGGGTGGTGGGGGGGAAAGTAGGAAAACAGTGACTTACCTTTCCTTATTTGTTCACCCATAGGTTCACCCAGAGTGTCCAGCACCAACCCCACCATACAGAGAACTCTACCAAATCACCCCCCAACCGTACTGCGGAACAGTGGGAAGAGAGTGGTTTGGGCTAAGCATCCCACTGCCGAGGACCACACTTCCGGCAATCCAGGCCAGGCACTCCTGCAGGGCACCAGAGGTATGCGTTACAGATACTGACCTACGTACACAAATCTTATGCTTCCAAAAACATAAGTGTGGCAAATACTGCCGACGTAGATATAAAAACAAAGGTAATTACTATACCAAATCTTGGTTTTGCTTCGCTAGATCAGTTTGCAAAAAAGGACAGGTAAATAGCTTGATGTCTTCTCTTAGACACAGTGTAAAATGCAAATCCCCTTAAACACTTACAACATTAAAAGGAATGAAGCATACAAGTACATCAATGATTACAATACAATCATTGCCCTCTTTTGGAATGGAAACATAGACATACAATACTTTACAGACATTTCCACTGCAGTTGAAAAATATGTCACAGCCTATATCACCAAAGCTGATAAAACAGAGCTGAAAGACCTCTGGGATGACATATCATCTGATAAAACACTGTCACAAATAATGATACAACTTCGGAAATAAAAATCCTCTCCCATAGAGAATGCAGGTGCTACAAGGCTGCAGACTGTTTAACAGGTACAGGCTTATATGGAAAATCAGAACATATTGGGCCTCATTACGACCCTGGCGGTACGGGGTTTACAGCGCAGTAAAAGGTGCTGGTGCAGTTGACCCCGCACCGCCTCATTACGAGGTCCCCTCGCAGGACCCAGGAAGTAACGCCTGGTCAAACCAGGCGTGCTTACCGGGTCCCGCGAGGGGAAGAGGGAGCAAGCAACGGGCCAACTCGTAATGGCCCGTTGTTTGCTCCCTCTCCCATTCCCATTCAGCCCTATAGGGCTGAATGGGAATGGGGAAGGACCGGGTCCGGGTCCTTGGAGGGAGGAATTACCGGGCCTTCCGAACTCAGAATGGCCCGGTAATACCTCATTCTGTGGACCCGGACCCAGATGCGATTTCGCCAATAGCGGCATGGCTACCGCCAGGGTCGTAATGAGGCCCATTGTCTGGCTAAACCTTGGTCCAGCTTCATGCCGGAAAAGACTACTAAAATCCTACCAAGAGATAGAAACCATAGCCACAAATAATCCCAACAGCCAGGACATTTTAAAAACAATTTAATTGACACATACTACTCAAACAGAAGTACTGCTTTGGAAAACATGTGCCTGTATGACATAGCCCAAAACTACACCTACAAAAACAATGTCACACCAGATGAGACAAATGACACATATTCAGTCTCAGCTTGTGAAGGAAGCCTAGTAACATTTACCAAACCCAGCCTAATTAAACGGACAAAGTTATCATTTAAATCTATGCAACATAGAGAACTGTATTACATGGCCCTACTGCAACATTTTACACCTTGGAGAAAAGAATTGGAATTTCCAGGTAACTATGACTCATTTGAAGCTGCATTCAGAGCAAATGAAAGCAGCATAACAAATGTCAATTTCCAATAATACCAGAAATGTTGGACAATGAACACCAACGAGAGGAAGACATTGAAGTTCAACTAGATAAAGACAGTCCTGAAGGCAGTCAACCTTCCCTCACAGGAAGCCAAGAACCACTTGGAGAACCTCTCATTCCAAATGGAGCAGAAATAGCCATGACTGAGGTAGAAACAATATAAACAATCTAAATAAGACTTGTCAGTGCTCAAATCACAGCTCAATGATGAACTACTCACCATTTATCTAGCAGTCACTGAATAAATGGTACATGGTTTTAAACATGAAAATAAAATGTGTACCTGTAAAAATGATAAACCTCTGCTCCGTATGCAAGTGGTGAAGCTGGTTCTGGTAAAATGTTGTTAATCAAAATAATAAACACATTTCTACAAAACTTAACAACAACATTTTGGTTGCTTTAACAGCCCCCACATGTTTAGCTGCCTACACCAAAGGAGGTGTAACATTAAACCGACTACTGCTCCTTCCAGTAGAACACCAAAACAAATTAAAATACTACAAATTGTCAGCAGAAGCTGCTATTGAAGTATGCAGAATTCTGAAACAAATGAAAGTGCTCCTGCTGGATGAAGTTAGCATGGTTTCCAACCTCATGTTGGCTTTAATTCACCTCAGGATGCAAGAAGTCCTAAAAACCGACTGTTTGGAGGAAAACACGTTATTGTTTTCAGAGAACTCCTACAGTTAACAAACTATTACAAAGCCAGGTAATATATATATTTTTTTTAAATCCAGATAGGCATACATTGAAAATGTTTTTGCTCATGCCTACAGCCCAAACCGCTAGATGGATTTGCACCAAACGTTTGGCAAGTTTGGTATGATTTAGTCAAGCGGGGGCAAAATTAGGTGGGGTCCCAACATATTTAGATGGCTTTAAACTTTGGCTCCGTTTGAGGATTCTGCACAAATGTTTGCAAAAAGAGTATAGACCCAACTTTGAATGTTTGTGCAAAATCTGATTGGATTTTGTCAAATCGGGGCTAGGTTATATTACTATTATTGTACCTACGTTTTGACCCATATCAAAAAATAAAACACAGACAGATTTGCAGCAAAGTTGCGCCAGGTGCACTAGCAAAGACCCGAAAGCATGTTTTCGCAAAAATGGCTGTCCTTTATTTTTTTGTAACGTGTCATAATATAGGTAGAAAAATTAGTGATATACCTTAGGTGACTGAGGTATAGCCTGTAGGGCCCAGCAATGTGGTTAAATTGGGCATGGCCACCAGGGACTGGCAAGTTGGCAAATATTCTTGAAATCAGGATAGGTTTGAATGGGGCAAACAATTCTGCTCGTGGCTGCAGCCCGAAGTACTGTACAGGATTGCAGCAAACCTTCACGGTGAGCATCAGCAAGGACTTGAAAGCATGCTTTTGTAAATCTGTCCTGTATTTTATTTTTTCCAAAGTGTCGAAATGTAAGTACAAAAAATAATGATATCACTTTGGTGTCTGGACAGTGGGCCTGGCGCTTGACAGGACAAATGTCTACTCCGATTTTCTTATTGGGGCATGCGGCATGGCGGAAGCCCATGCCCATAGATTGTGGTGACTGGTCATGACTGCAAGCCATGAGCACTGGCCACTGGTCACATTATGGGGGTTGTGAGAAACCTGAGGGTGTCCTCACATCTACTCCCCTTAGATCCTCTGCACAGGTGCACATGGAAGTTTCATTGCTTTTGGATCCTGACACTGGGGGTGGAGAAGTGAGGGAGGATCACCTGGGTGCAGGGTTTTTGGGGAGGCAGAATGAAATGTCCTCAGTTGAGACACAGAATCTTCCCTTTACATTCCAGGATGACACCCTAGTCCCAGAAGCCTTTGTGGGATATTGTTACACCATTTCCTTTGGTCAGAGTAACATCAGGAGAAATGACAAACCTTGAAAACTCAGAAGCAGGGTGAGGAAGAATAAAGGGCCCGCAGGCGAGACCTAGGGGGTCATTACGACCCTGGCGTTAAGGGTTTAACGGTGCCGTAAAAGGTGTCAGCGCCGTTAAACGCTTAACGCCTGATTACGAGGTCCCTTTGCGGTTCCCGACCTTAACGGCTGGTCTGGACCAGCCGTTAAAGTAGGGACCCGCAAAGGGACTCCCGAGGTAATTACGGTACCGCAATTTGCGGTACCGTAATTACCGCCTTCCCCAGTCCCATTGAGCCCTATGGGGGAAAAATGGGAATGGGGAAGGGCCAATGGTAAATGGGGAATTACCGCCCCGCCAACCTTGGAATGGGGCGGTATTTCCCCATTTACCATTGGCGGACTCGTTACAATACCGGCAGCAACCATGGTGCTAATAGTGCCATTGGTTACCGCCGGTGTTGTAATGAGGGCCCTAGTATTTTCCTTTCGCTGTTAGTGACCAACCCAGCCCTTGCCCCATCTTCATGGCCTAGAATAGGCCTGTTCTCCTAATTCCTCCCCATTTGACACTTGACAGTACTGAGAAAAAGAAAAGGCAAGTAGGAACAATGAAAACCACACTCATTTACCATTCTGGTTCTGGGCCAGGAAGATGCTTGCTAGGAACTGTAAAGGTCAGACATGTCCCGTTGATTGTGGTCAGGCAGGGCTAATTGGGCATCCACACCTGCAGCCTGTAAAGGGGCTGCAGGAGACTAGCCCAGCAGTATGGGAGACAAGGGGGAAGCCTCTGCGTGGTGAAGCAGCAGGAGAAGCAGCAGGAAGGCCAGTACCAGTGTGGCATGGGAGCTGGGGTTCCGTGCAGCAAACCGAATGTAAAGAGAAAGGATAGCTCAGGGGCAACACATTTGTCTTGGAAGTAAGACAACATGGCGCAGCACAAGTTTGAATCTTGATCCCGCGCTTAGAAACCACTCAATGGTATTAAGCGTGTTATAAATGAACAATAAATAAAATAAAATAAAAAAAGAAGGGAGCCGTGTGGAGAGGCTGTCCCTTTTATATGCACTGAAGATGCTCTTTCCCCCTGTGCTGAGACATGGACACAGGGGTGCCTGAGGTGCAGGTGTGAGACCCCTGATGTGAGGAGCAGATGGCCACATGAAACACGCTGCTGTGAAGCCTTTGAACGCAATTGATGAGTTTCTATCCATTAAGAAGTGGGGCAGGTGTGAGACCGCTGATGTGAGGAGCACAGAAGGCTGCATGAACCATGCTGCTCTGAAGCCAGTGAGTCTCTATCAATTAAGAAACCTGGTGTTTGAGCGTTAAACTTGTTTGTTCGAGGAATACTTCGGTCACGAGTTTGAGGAAACACGTTTTTGAAGGTCTCCAATTCAATTAATTGTCCAATATTAAATAACTAAGCATACATTGTATCGGAGTGGTCACGTGTGGGAGAAAACATTTTTTGAAAGTGTCCCAAGGTTATACTTTACTTTTGAATTGAATTGAGGAAATATTATGCCACAAGTTGAACGAAAGGTGTTCTGAATACAAACCATGTTCATTTTGAATATCCGAACTGAATGAAAATCTTAACAAGTCCAACCTGTGCCTATTGAAGAACAAACTGAGTACAAGTTATGTTTTTTTGAATACCGAACTTAGTGAAAACCTCATAAAGGAGCAGAACAGTGGCATACTAAGTTCAGAAGTAAAGTGGAACTTAAAATTCAAGTAAAACCATTGAATGCTGCATATTAAAAAAATGGATACTTTAAATCCAAGTGAAATCAACTGTGCTGTATCTTAAAGTGAAAAGAACTTTAAATATTGAAACAAAGAAAGACATGTTGAATACCAGCCTACATGAAAACTCCATCAAATAGAAAAATATGAAAGAGCAGAAATTACTAAAGCTTGAAGAAGATTTCAATACAGTTACAATTTCTACATACAAAGAAAGCACAAGAGTGACAATGAACTTTAAAGAGACATAGGATATTCTTTTGTGCTGAAATTAAGTCAGGGAACCCTGAGACTTGGACCATTTATTTGACTTTCAACCAAATATATTATCTGTTTGGAACTGTGTTACTTGGAACTTGGGGAAGGGAGCCCCGAGTACTTGTTAAAACCACATTATCTTGAACTCAAGACAGGTTACTTTGGCACTTTTTGTTTGAACTGCTTTATACCTGGGGAAGGGAGCTGATAGAAAGCTGCAAGCTGGAAGAGGGTCAGACTTTTATATTTGACACTGTTTCTGTTGGTTTCTGACATCCCTACACATTGTATATATTAGTTGGGAGGGCAAATACAGGGTTTTGGACACAGACAGATTCTGCAGTTGAACTCTTTGACTCAGACTTTCCTTAGTTTTATTTAGGTAGGGAAATTCCACCTTAGCATAGGGCAAATTAGGCCATTTTCCATCCTGACATTTCAGTTAATAAAAGTGTTTCATGTAAATATTGAATCTGTTGTCTGTGTCTTGCTTCATGATGCCTTCACAGGGTATAGTGGAAAGTGGACTATGATGCAGGCTAGGAGCAGTAGATAACAGAGGTAGTTTGGTGGGGTTAGGGTCATGGGTAAACCTCATGCCCTAAGCAATTCCACCATAACTGGCATCCCCAGTAAGCGCTTCTGAAAATGACGCATGTCAGTATGCACTGCAAAAAATATATCTGTTATAGAATGTTTATAGTTCTTTCATATATGTTAAAAGAGGCATTATTAATAACTTGTATACAGTGCTATAACATCATGAAACATTTTCACTAATAAAAACCTGTGAAATCCACTTAAGAAACGATGTTAAAGGGACGATATGGTTAAGTTGCACTAATAAAAACCTATGAAATGCATTGAAAAACTTTGTTAAAGGGACGTTATGGTTAAGTTGCACTGACAAAAAGCTATGAAATTCATTTAAAAACGTTGCTAAAGGGAGGTTATGGCTGAAAGGTAAAATCAAAAAATCAAAGAAATTCACCAGTTACGGTAAATTATGCAACCATAACTCGCAGCACCACCAAGCACTGCTAAGACTAACACCCAGGACATCAAACATGACATCACTGATGGCATACATTCTGATGAAAAGTCTCTATAGTCTCTATAAGGGGTTTTGTTTAGAATGTTTCTGGCAACATATGAAGGGTGATTGGCAGACCTCTCATGAACTACTCCATATATTACAAAATCTACTTATTGAAACAGAAACGTTTGATTGAAGTGTTGTTAATGCAGCTATCTAATAATACATACTCATAGATACTTTTAATCTGGTAACATTGGCCAGTAAAATCATAAATCCAAGCCTATCAGAATCTAGGCTAATGTTAAACTTGGAATTAACAGCTAACAATATAATAATTACTACACACATGTGTCAGAACAAAACATACTTAAGGAGAGCATCAAGGTATACAACGCTGAGGCACATCAAGGGAAACTCTTGTTAGGAGGAAAGAAACACCATAACCAAAAAACAACACTAATATTAGAGTTCTTCATCATGTATAGAACATCAATTGTCTGTCTGGGGCCTGCTTATTGTCCCGTGTATATGCGCAATGAGCTCAGGCCAACCCTAAGGAAAGTACCTTAAGAAAATAGCATAAGGTTAAGGTCTACATATACAGCACGTTTAGAGTATGTGTATCATGTTTTCAATGCATTATGACCAGATTAAATCATCTGTTTAAAATTCTCACTGTCACTGAACAAAAACGACCACCCAGATATGTGACGTCATGGCTTACCATACCTGGCTAATGGCTTTGCATTTTTAATTTTACCTGGCAACCATAACCTCCCTTTAACAATGTTTGTTAAATCAATTCTATAGCTTTTTGTTAGTGCAACTTAAACATAACATCCCTTTAACAACGTTTTTTTCAATGAATCTTCAATATAACTTAAATGAAAAACCTTTAGTAAAGGGACACTTAAGGTGAAAAGATTTAACACAAAAAAAACCTTGAAATTCAACAGATATGGGAAGTGATGATCATCTTAACTCGACGTTCCCTGGTTGATGACCCCTTGGGATCTAATGATATGTTATTTATATAGCACTTATGCCTAAGCGCTTTACATAGAACACATATACATACAATGTCACCCAACCGGAGTTGGTATTCATTTAATGACCTTAGAAGGATGAAAGGATGAGTTTTCCTTGCCGGATTCGAACCAGCAACCTGCAGATCAAACACAAATCGCAGCAGTGAGCCCTCTACCCACTGAGCTATCTTTCCACCCTCTAATTTTGTATGTCATTGTGAATCCCATCTGTTATGTATGTGCTCATGGCCTTTGCAACACAGGGGACACCAATTTAAGATGATCATCACTTCCCACATCCACTGAATGTGGGAAGTGAGATCAACAGCTTTGTTGAGTTAAATCTGACCACCTTAACTGTCCCTTAATTAAAGTTTTTTCAATGAATTTCAACGGTTTGTCATACCATAGTTTATTAAAGGGCCATGGCCCACTGTACATGTTCCACTTATAGGTTGCCTTGGGCCCACTAGCCATGGCCTTCTGCCCTGGCCACTGTATATTTTAAAACAGTAGGTTTCTTTCAAGTCCACTAGTCATGGCCTTTGGCCTCTGTAACCTTGCACCAATAGGTTTCATTGGGACCCACTAGCCATGGCCTTTGGCTTTGGCCACTGTACATGTTGCGGCAATAGTTATGTTTGCGCCCCACTAGCTCTGGCCTTCAGCCATGGCCACTGTACATATTGCACCAATAGATATCTTTGGGACCCACTAGCCATGGCCTTCAACTGTGGCCACTGTACTTGTTGCACTAATAGGTTTCCTTGGGGCCCACTAGCCATTGCCTTTGGCCATGACCAGTGGCCCCAGCCATTGATCAGCGTCACTGTATATGTTGCACCAAAAGGCTTCCTTGGGGCCCACTAGCCACTGTACATGTCGCACCAATAGGTTGATTTGAGCCCACTAGGTACAACATTTCTTTTTTTTTTCACTCTCTTTAATTCTTGCAGGATTCCCACAAACTTCTCCTAATAATGGCAATGAACTACAGATACAGCAGTAATGAACTACCCATGTCCGCAGTATTTGCTCGTGTAGAGGAGGTCCCAAGTACAGCCCGCACTCCAACCGTCCATTCTGAAGTACCAGGAACATTCACACCGAAATATGTGTCGTATGATGAGCAAATAAACCAACAGAGAGCCGCAGTGGGGCTCTGTCCAGTACCTATTAGAAGAACAGCACCTATTGAAGTACCTATACTTAAGAAACCATGGACAGTAAGGTACCCATTGAGAAAACGGTTATAGGTCATAGTACTGAATCAAAAGGATTGAATGACAAAAGGGTCGAGTCAATTCGACCGAAAAAAAGGATTGAATTATTAAACACCCTTTTAAAGCTAAAATAGAGCAAAAAAAAAAAGACATTTACATTTTTTTTCTCGATCCTTTGGTTTTCGGTCGAATGCACTCTCACCTTTTGCATTCGATCCTTTTGTTTTCGAGACTTTAACTGGCCACCGAGAAAAGCATACCAACAAATGAAACGAAATAAAGATCGTCTGAGTACAATCCCTGAAGAAACCAAAAAAGATCTTAATGAAAGATGAATGGTGACGACACAAGAACCCGGATTGGCTCACATATAGAAGAGATGACGACCAGAGAATGACGTAAAGAGATGAAACGCCATGGACAAGGGACATCGTGGACCTAAAATGAAAGGACGATGTCAAATGTAAGAAGCTTAAGCTGTAAGCATGGCGAAGATATTCAACCAGTTTACGCATGTACATATGGTTGGAACCTCAAGAAAGCTAAGGAAATCGTGCGACTTGCTATGCTTAGTAGAAAGATAGAGTGCGGCAAGCGCCACCTATACATATCTACCTCAAAAGAAGCATGTTATATAAGTATACTTCCACTTTGCACAAGAAGCAGAATTAACCAAAGGTTACTAAAGGCCACACAACAAGAGCTTCATATTTAACAAATTGAGAATAAAAGGAAGAACGAAACTCAGCAGAGGCAAATCGTGCCAGAAAAACCAAGGACATATCAGCTAAAATAGATAAACAGTAACTATAATTAATGAAGCGAGGAACAGAATATCCTGCTCTGAAAGGTTGAGATAGGAAGCCAAAGGCAGGTGGTGGGTAAAGTGAAAATCAAACACAAGAATTACATGAAGAAGAGGCAAATCCACAGTGTCTGAATCACGTGACCAGCTGAGCGAGAAGAAGTGCGACTTTCACACCTACGCATTGGCAGTGGGCCATGCAAAGATATCAGAACTTTTCCAGACAGGAGATGCAGTCTCGAGGCCAACCACAGTGAGATAATTGACACATGGCCACTAAAGTGATGATTGATTGTAACAATAATCAGAGGAAGGCTGGGGGAGCTGGTGGGAACCCTGCACTTTGCCGACCATTGTGCGTGCTGCTAAGCTAAGTGGAAAAGTATGAGTGGGGTTGCTGCCAACCCAATCATAATGGACCAAGTAATCTAGGGTCCTATAGTTAGTAGAACCAATTAGACGTCGTACTTTTAGTGACGTCTACAGTAGCCATTTTGAAGGAAGGGCTTAGATGCCCTACCTGACAGTGTTTACCCAATCCCTTTATTCTATTACTATATACAGATATAGAACCTATATTAAAGTTACCTTTCTAGAACCAATAGAATTACATGCCAACTTTTAAGTGTTACACGTCAATGATGATGAGTTTATACTATAAATGATGTGTTTTTTATGAAGTTCTTTGGAGTCGTGAAGCGAGAGAGAAGATCACGCATCCGCTGATATTCATGAGACACCCCGTTTTTTGTTCTTGTCATTAAACGGACTCCCTTTGCCAAACCGTTGAGTTGTCATTATTGATTTGGTGTTTGAGTATTAATCTGCACCCCCATCCATGTCATGGGTGCTGCTATCTTATCTTAAAGTGCTATTGGGCAAACCCCACCTCTATGGGCCGGTTTGGGGTCCTGATGCACACTTGGTAGCAGAGATCGGATGGTTATCGATTAGATAAGACACCCATTGACGGTCGACATAAAGTAACTATAGGTCCTTGGCAATACCACAAGTCCTTTGCCATCTGGCTGTGTAGACCGTGAAGCTCCCCGAAGATAGTGGTTAGGGTAAAAAGCAGAACCTTCAGGCAGAGGTCTGAAGGGACCTGTGTTTCCCCACGTAACCCCTTCCCACTCCTACGGGCAGCTGAGCGGGCGAACGGCAGGCGAGGCGGTGATGAAGGCGGTGATCCCGAGCATCCAGAGAGGATACATGTGGACGGTGAGTGAAAAAGCCTAAATGCTTTGGCAAAAAGTGCATGCCTTAGAACAAGTAAGGGAAAGGTAACTGAGGGAGGCAGGAAAACAAAATATAGTCAGAAGTAGAGTAGAATGTATATAAATATATGTAGAAATAGTGACTCAAAGGGTGATTAAGTAGCAGAAGAGGATACCGGGGAGGACACCCGAGAAGAAAGAGGATACCGGGGGGACACCGAGAAGAGAGAGGAAACGCCCAAAATTCCTATGCTCTAATATAGCAGCTAGAAGAAACATGCATCTAAAGTTCTGAATAAAAATAGGAACAACTAGAAAACCACAGCGGTTAAAGATGCTCATGAAAGGGATGGGTTTACACCCCATGTCAGGTAACATTAGGGGCAGATGTCTGTGTAGCCAGCTGGAGTTTGTCTAGTCTGTTAACATCTGCCTTGTGTGTTGTTTGTTGTGACGTCATAGGATGATATTTTCCTTCGAGGAACTAGCATAAAAATTACACGATTGAGTAACTAAAATAGTATAGAGTACGAATTGGTGTTTGTTGATTAAAAAAGGAGATTAAGAGGCCGATTCATGGAATTAATGTGCGCTGAAATTTTCGGCGCAAGCGTGCGAAAGCGTGCGAATTGCAGTGCAAGTGCGAAAATCGTAGCGAAACCCGGGCACAGCGATTCATGGAAGTCCGTGCGCGTGTAAATCCCAGGATGTGCGCTAAAATTCTGCATGGAGCATGCTCGCACACACGTCTCCAAACAGCCTGCGCTAAGCGCACAGCGAAAGCTCACATAGCGCAGCGCACACAACAAAAGTAGGTGGCACAGGGGGCGTAACACTCGGAATGGGGAACAACGCGTGAAAATGTGGGCGTCACGAGGGAAGTACAGGAGGCAAATGCGCGAAACGCCCACACGCACGTCTACAACACGTATTCATGGAATTGAACGGGGGCAATGCGTGCGCCAAAAAACACGCGCTAATCCGGAAACACATACGCCAGCAGGAAGCAGGCGTACATGGACCTGCGCAGCATAAAAATGTGCGCAAACAACAAACAAGACCAGACGCCAAGATGAATATACCGTTCCTAGCAGCAGTGGTCGTGGGATACCGCAGGAGGAGGAGGAGGATAGTCAGGCCCAGAATTTTTACACCCAGAACCAGCCTTTTTGGGATGCCTGATGACCAGGTGTATGGGAGGTACAGGTTTCCACCTCACTTAATACTCGACCTGGTGAGTGAGTGGGAGGATGACCTCACATCACCCACCCTATGCTCCCAAGCACTCAGCCCCCTGGAGAAGGTCCTCAATGTACTGCACTTCTTGGCCACTGGATCATTTCAGCGGACAAGTGCTATAGTCAGGGGGGGTGTCACAGGCCACGCAGTCACGCTGCCTACACCAGGTGTTGGGCATCATGACTGCACGCCCATCAGTTTGCAGGCACATATACCTGCCCAGAACACTTGCAGAAAGGCAGGCTGACTTACAGGATTTCTATGGGGTGGCACAATTCCCCAAAGTGCTAGGTGCCATTGATTGCACCCATGTGGCTCTATGTCCCCCCAGGGCATCTGAGCACATCTATAGAAACCGCAAGCACTGGCATTCCATCAAAGTGCAGGTAGTATGTGATGCCAAGGGAATCATCACCTCAGTATATGCCAACTATCCAGGGTCCACCCACGACAGTTTCATTTACAGAATGTCAACCCTAAACTGGGGACCTAGAAGCTGGGCGGCATGGCGATACATGGCTGCTTGGTGAGTATAAATGCCACTGCACATGCATGCATGTCAGATACTGAGTAATGTCACAACCCCACTAATGATACCCATCACCACCTCCCCATGGGACAGTGCCTACCCTCTGAGCACCCACATGATGACGCCAATTCGGAACCCCACCACACCACCCGAGGTAAGATACAACAAAGCCCATATTGCAACCCGGGGCATAGTGGAGCGCACATTCGAAGTGCTCAAGTCACGCTTTCGCTCCCTTGACCGCTCTGGTGGGCAGCTGTTATATGCTCCCCCAGTAGTGTGCAGGATCATAGTGGCAGCATGTGTCCCGCACAATGTTGCACCATGCCGAGGCCTGCCGATGGACATGGTGGTGCCCCCACATCCCCAACCACATGCACGCCCGCTGTGCATGGGAGGGGAAAGGGCACGTGGTGAGGCAGCCCGTACGCAGCTGGTGGCTAATTACTAAATCACACCCCTGTGGAGTGCACACAGCCCTGGCACATACCAGCTGACAATCAATGATGATGACATAAGGGACACTCAACTTTCACAACCATACCATCCTGAGATTAATCACCTGGAAGTGTTACATTGTGTGCATTCCTACCTACCCAAACACCACCAATGCTGTGTCATCAAAAGGCATACACCTATGCTGCGAAATTCTTTAGCCCCTTGCTAAATACAACATGAGAACAGCGCCATGTCACCCAACCCCTCCCCAGCTCCACCACCAAACACACCATGGCATATCATGCAATGTGAAAGCAAGCAAAGCAATGCACAAGACCTGACACAAGTGTCACAAAGTACACTGTCCCTAATGGAAACTGCCCACACACAATATGCTCCCAGTAATGTATAACTAACAGCACACATTACCAAATACTTACCACCAACACAATGCTGCAACACACCATGGAAAAATGCAAAAACATGACAGTACTAAGTTCAAGTAGTGGTAGTCTTACAACCTGAATACTCCAGCACATCGACCCCTTACAACTGTAGAGTGTTGCTGCCAAGCAAATGTCTCAGTGTACTGCATACAACATGAACTGCATCTGCAAAGTAGACGGCCTTGTGAAGACATGAGGAAGGAACCTGCAGATTAGGAGGAAGACATGGATGCACAAGCACATATCAATACCCCATGCAGTGTACAATACAACAACAATATCCACTAGGGATGTCTACACAGTATTGTCTACAGACTGCCCACACAGCTCATGGGAGCCCAACGTCACTGTGTAATTCACTGTCACTTGTTCACACCCTTTGCAAGCCCATGGAAACGGGAAGCAGGAGGGGTATGTGTCTCACAAACCCAAGAATCTAACCCAAACTCAGGACAAGCCTGCATGTGCCCAGCCGGAATACAGTGGATGCCCACAGGAGCCACACAAGGCAGCACACTGTAAAAAAATAATTAAAAAAAATGGCCATGTGAGGGCCAGGGGAGGTGGGGGATGCCACCCAGGAGGTTCGAGGACAGGGTGCACACCAACACCCACCTGCGTGGATGTTGCGGAAAAAAAAATACCTCCTTGGGCTCATGGCCTGCACGGCTATGCCATTGTGGGAGAACTGCTGTCGCTCTGCTCATCTTCTGCTGCTTCATCAGGAGGCGGGGGCACTATGGGAGGCAGCCCACGCAAAGCCCTGGTATGGTCCTCCATGGCAGCAAGCATGCGGGTCTGGAAGGTCTGATTCTGAAGGATTAAAGTGCGGAGATCCCCATGCAGCACATCACGGGTTGCCTGCATTTCTGTATGCATGGCCTTGCGTGATGCCCGGATCTCCTCACGTGTTGTATGCAGCTCAGCTGAGAGCGAACGTGTGAGCTGCTCCAGCTGTTGTTCTGCACTAACATTTCGGGAAGCCTCAAGTTCAAGCAGACTCTGCCTGAGGTTATGGAGTTCTACCCTCAGGGCTTCCCTGTTGCCCTGGGACTCTATTAATATGGATTCGTGCAGAGTCTCCAGTGCCGCCCGTCGGTCCCTGTTGGACGCCAACATGTCTTCCCTGTGTGATTGGCAAATGGAGTCTGTTGCCTTCTGTTGTTGCTCCATCTGCCTTTCAGGGGGGATAATGGAAGTGGCCACCCTCTCCATTGCCTGAACCATCATTTGTACTGATGCTGCCTGTTGGGTTGCCATACCGTACATGGAGTTTTCCTATACAGTATTGCCTGGTGGCGCACGGCCACCGCGTCGACGGGCACCACACCTGTTTGGGGCAAGGCGATCTGCACCTGGTCCAGGTGGGTTGGACAGAACGGAATCCCTGCCAGAAACACTTACCTGCGACTGCACATAAGTCTCATCATCCGACTCAGCACCTGAATAGAGGTCTGGGGAGGTGCACCCAGAGGCACCCCTGGACAGTATTGTCTGCAGTAACATTGGGTTTTCACCCACCACCACACCACGTCCCCCACTGGTGCCTGGTCGTGCCTGAGATTCCTCCTGGGTCTACACCATCTCCTCAACCTCAACAGCACCAAATGCGTCATCACCTGCAAAAACATGAAAGACAACAAATGGAAACAGGCATAAGCACCATAGCACACACATAGGCCATGACAAGCCAGAGATCCAGTACATGAATTACACATGTCCCACATGACTATAACCCTGCCATGCATACACTGTCAAAGAGTTGGAAGTGGAGTCAAAAAGGCAGACACTGGGGAGAGCAAGATGGATATGCAACACATTTGCAGCATGTTGGGTAGCACTGGCATCACACATCAGGCTGTGAGTGGCATGTCCAATACACATACATGACACATGCCACCACACAGATGTCATGTAGCATAGCCACAGTAAATTACAAAACTACAGCAATATGTCAGTGAATGAGTAATGAGTACTGTCACACATCCATGTCACATCGACATGATGCCAAGATTGATGCTGAATAGTGCTGCAAAATATGCGTGTGCCACACACCAAAACACATCCAGTGTCCAATAACACAGTCATTGTGGGCTGATCAATGGTTGGTCACTTTAACATTACAGGGAACACCTGTCATCTTCCACATGCAAACAGGCCATAATAAAAAATGTCTGCAGCCCAATGCTCCATCGGCCTGAATGGTGTAACCATTAACATAACCAGGTAAAAGTAGTGGCCCAGTGTGGGCTGTAAACAATGACCGAAACATATCACATATGTTGCAATAGGGCAGAATAATGTGTACTAAAAATGGGAGAGTGGAAGCAATCAGCCTGAATGAACACTTACAAAATCTGACCAATGTAGTTGCAAGATGACGGTTCAAGGTAAAGTGCACTAATCTGGGCGTAATTGGCAACTGTGGGCAGAAAGGATACAGTCATACCCAAATCCAAGGCACGTGAATGTATGGGAGGAAGCAAATGGGTGACCCATAACACTCAGGAGTACACACTATCACCTGGCACTCAATCGGAACCCGTCACCCAAACAACATACACATGAATTACACACACACGCAAGGGCACTCACCGGACAATGCCTCGTAATCAGGTAGTTCTCCCACACCTTGGATCTGTTCCTCTGTGACGAAGGTCCCAGCAACAGACTCATGTTCAGTGAGTTTGTTGTCCTCCTGTGGAGACCCACCGCCAGTCACCAGAGTAGCGGCATGATTTGAGGCCAGTTTGCTCTGCGTTTTAGGTCATTCCACCGCTTGTAGCAATCATCAGCTGTGCACCTCACAAATCCAAGGGCACTTATGCGGTCCGCGATGGTCTTCCAGTGTGCCCTACGTTGACCAGGTGTGGTCTTGCACCCTGCAGTCACCAACATTTCGTGGCTATGTGCCGACACATAGGTCACAAGTGCATCAAGTTCCGGGTCATTAAAGCTAGGCTTCCTTGACGGGCCGGAGTGTGTAGCCGTGTCTGGGGTCTCAGCCTGTTGTGCCAGAGCACCCTTCTTCCTCTTTTTCAAAGGTGGAGCGGAGCCTGAGTGGCTTACGCCGCTCTGGTGAGTAGGGGCAGAAGCACCGGTGGACTGGGTAGTAGGAGTGTGTGAATGCACAATGACCATAGCCCTTGCTAAAGGCATTGGCAGAAGTGTGATGTTGGCAGAGGGAACGTCAGTTTGATGGACCTGGACCGACACTGTCCTGGCTTAGAGCTGTGGTGGATGGAGCTGCAGCTGCCCCTGCAGCCTCCCCACCCTGCCTACTTGGGGCAGCAGATGACATAGCTGCCCCAGATCCACCAACTTGCACCGCCACACGTGGCCTAGACTTGCTGACCTGGAAGTCAGCCTGGGAGTCATCCTGTGCCAGGTCAGGTGTCACAATGGGCTGGTCCAACAAGGGCTGAGCTGGGATGGTGTCAGCCACGTTTCCTCAACCATGGGGGGGGCATGGGTGTCCCTGATTGGTCCTCCACACATGGGGGTCTAGGGGCACCCTGCAAATCCCGCCATGTCCCCTACCACGCCCACCATGCCCACCTTTTGAAGGTCGGCCACCTTTGCCTCCCTTACCGATTGGTCGCCTTCAAACCATGGCACTGATGTTGTTGTGCGTATGGGAGTAGCAGTAAACTATTGTCCTGGGCAATTGGGGGTGAAAGGGGTAGGGTACTAGATGGAATTCGTACCCTAGTGCTCTAACAAGGCAGTCTGTGACCCCTGGGGGAAGATGACGGGTCACGCAACGCACAGGCAGCCCAAAATAAAAAAATAACGTGCACGCAACCCCCGTAGACCACGTGCGTGAAAAAATGAACCCGCACTACGCTGTGGCACCCAGAAACACAAAAATAAGTGTACGCATAATACACGCAGCCTACAATGACCTCTGAAGGGGTACATAACACACGGGGCAAGCACAGTTGGTAAATACGTGCGCGACTCACCGTCTGCCTGGAAAAAGAACATGAAAAAGATGCGCGTGTGCGCGTTGGCAACACCCCCGCCAAAAGAAGAACTGTACGCTGTCTGAGGAGACAGGACAAAAGAAGAAGTGAACACAGTTTGAGGAAACAGGCCCAAAAAGAATAAAGAATGCTGTCAGAGGTAACAGGGAGTACGAACTTGAAACCCTGTGAAGTAATCACGTGTGAACCGACAAGAAGGACAGAATTCACCCACTCGCTCTCCACAAAAAGCACATACAAGGGAATGGGGTCCTACACGTACCTTTTAAAGTGGCCCACATGTACAGCGTCACTTACGCGTGTACGCGCTAAGGCTCTTTCCTCCAATTACACGAGCGGACACTCGGACATGCAGTTTTTGGACGTGTACGATGTACATGCACCCGTGTTGATGGAAACGCCCGCGCACGTCACGTCACTTACGTGTGTAGGCCCTTTCCTCTGATTACACGCATCCACACACGAGTCATGTCACAGAAGCGCTTACGCGCTAAGGGCCTTTGGTCCAATGAAACCGCGTACGTGTGCTGACGCGCTTACGCGCGAAGGGCCTTTCCTCGAATTACACGCTGACATGCAAGATTTTTACGTGCCAAATCACTCTGTATCAAGCTGGCCACGCAACAACACACGGAAGACCACGCTCCTGCCCAGAAGGCTGAATTACTGCCCCCCAGAGTCCTGAGCACGCTCCCACCTGCCATCTGCTGCTGCCTGTCTGCCTGCTGCCCACGTGCCCTGCTATTTGCTGCCTGCACGTCAGCCAGAGGTGCAGTTGCTGTGACCACCCCTGCTGGAACCGAAGACTCACGACTGGGATACCATCGCTCCACAGCCCAGACCCAGGACCCAGTTGCCTACCCACTCCTGCCTCTGGGGTTGCCATGTCGGGCACAACACCATCTGGCACCACTGGCAACCCCCAGCCAGAGAGGCAGAGGGCCACCAGCTTCAGTGCCAGGGAAGTTGGTGTCCTGGTGGAGCAAGTCCTGGGGCAGTACGATGCCCTCTTTGGAAGTTCGCGCGCCGACAATGAAGGACGGACCAGGATCTGGATGGACATCGTGACTGTCATCAACGCGGATGGGGCGGCAGTCCGTGACTTACACCATGTCAAGAAGCGCTGGGAGGACTTCAGGTACAGGACCCTCAACAAGGCCCGGCGCCTCGCTAAAGCAGCGGATGCCAAGGGGCGCCGAGGGCCACCTGTCCAACCACCAGATGAGGTTCCTGGAACACATATGCCCAGCGCTCCACGTCCAGGTCCTTGAGAGGCAGACCCGTCTGGAGTCGAGCGGTAAGTGTACATGCATACTTATTGGACACTGTGCGTGTGGTGGTGTGTCAGTAGTGTGCAGGTTGCACATGTGTTTTCGTAGGGCAATGTAGGGATGTGTATGAACAGGGGCATGAGGGTGCCAGATGTGAGTCCTCTTAGGTGTGAGACACGCCGATGGTTTATGTGTTGGTAAGCATGCTGTGCAAATGCAGGTGTGGTAGCACACATGTTTGAATTTCTATGTATGTACGTTGGCATGGTTGTGGTGTCACACATGGATGGTGGTTCCTGCTGCATGTATCGGCACTGTGTACATGTGCATGTGTGTGTATTTGACAAGTGTGCAACTGTGATGCAACATGGATGCACGTGACACTGATATGTAGAAGGCTGAATGCCAGATGTGATATGTATGGCGATCGCATCACTGCGACAGTTGGGGGAGATGTAGACATGCATGTAAGTGTGGTTGCGTGTGTGCGTGTCTAGTGCACTCCTTGTGGTTCATGTGATGTCAGGCTCACCTTTGGCTGTTCATGCTGTTGTATGTGTATGGATGTTGCTGCCTGGTTCAATATTGCTGTGGAAATGCTCATGTGTGTGAGTTGAAATGACATTTGTGTCGTGGAGTGTGATGCCATGTCTGAAGTTTGACACTGCCACTCATGTGCAACTGTCTATCATGTGTATCAGTCCATTGTACAGTGCCCTGATGTCTGTGTTTTATCTCTCCCTGTCTGCAGCGTCAACTGATGAAGAGGGCGGAGAGGTTGCTGTGGAGCACAGCGGCAGAGAGCGCACCACCAGCCAGAGGCGCAAGGCCCGGCTCCCCTCCCAGATTGTCATATCGTCGGGGAGTGAGGAGTCTAGTGCCGCATCCCAGGCCGCAGCTGCCGAGGGTAGGTCCAAGAGGTGGACTCCTCGGCAGCAGAAGGGGCAGCTGAGACCCCACAGGGTCCAATTTAGGAAGATGGCACAGAATCATCCAGGTTGGTGGGGGGTTTGGTAGAGGAGGAGGCCGCGGAAGGGACACACATGGGGTCTGGAAGTGGGGATTCCACTGGTGCTAGTGGTGCAGTGCAGGGGCAGGGACAGGAGGCAGCACAGACAACAGCGGAGGTGCCTGTGTGTAATCCTGTCCCTGATCCTATCACTGCATCATCTGGCACCAGCATGGATGCCTACGTCCAGATCCATTTTCAGGGAGGGGATAAGCGCACAACAACTGGCCTTCCTCTCCCTGCAGAGGTGGCTATCCGGGACCATGTTGAGCCTATCCTGAGTGGGATGGCGTTGCGTCAACGGGGCATGCGAGGTGGCCTGCAGTCTTTTCGTGGAGAGACTGCACATCGTCTCACATGCCGGTTTGACCACGTTGACCTACTGGGACGGGTCACCGGTGCTGGATTCCTCCGTGTGCTGGACCTTCTTGCGACCCCCTCCTTACCTGAACACCTATGCGCCAGTCGTCCTCCATGCCATCTTCCCACCCATGTGTCACCTGGGTACCTTGTGGAGCTGCCCCTGACCCAGCGGCCAGGCTGGTGGAGGACACAGTCGGGAGTCGGATGTCCAGCAGGGGTGGCCACCACGACAACTGCACCCCAGCCGTAGGAGGACGTGCAGGCAGCAGGCACAGGCACAGCAGCAGCAACATGGTGGGAGCAATGATGGCTCAAGGCCTTCAACATCGGAAGGGCAGGCATCGGCCATAGGGCAGGAGGACCCCGGATTTCAAGTGTTTTCCGTGTGGCAGCCGTTGGGCCACGCCATTGATGCGGAGCGGCAGCGGGTGGAAGAGACACGGCTCACAATGATCAGGGCGGAGAACTCCATGCAGAGGGCCCTGAGGCGGGCTGAGTGCCTCGAGGCAATTTGCAGAGAGTTGGAGGTGAACATGTCGTCGTCCCTGCGAACCCTCGGGGCCATGGAAGAGGACCGCCTCCAGGACATTGAGTGGGAGTTCGATGATGCCCTGTCCCGGGACATCAATAAGTGAGCCGTCGGACTAGCCCGCTGCCATTGTAAATTGTTAGATAGTGTTAGGTTTCCTTTCTGTTTTTGTTTATTTTGGGGCGATTGGACAATGCACCACGTTTTTGTATACAGTTCTTTATTAGGTAGTCTTTTTTGTAGGTTTCATTTCATGGACCCTGGATTGGTGATTTGAATATAGTTGAACAGTGGATTTTCTTTTTTTCATTTCACCATGGAGCAATGGATTTCACTTATTTATTTCCCTTGGATTTGCTTTGTTGGACTGAGACTTTGGACACATTTTCATTTGGATTTCTTTGGATTCTGATTTCATATTTTTCCTTATTTTCTGGACATGCGTTTCATTTCTTCTTCACATCATTGTGTGTTTTCTTTTCATTACATTCATTTTGGATTCAATACATTTTTGTTTCATACTTCAGTGTGTGGTATTCTCTCATTGATTTCATGCATGTCATGATGTGGGTTTTCACATTCACTTGCACCCATTGTGTGTCTGTGACGGACATGTGTTCATTTACATACTTGCCATTCGGGTTAAATCATGTAATGGGCATTTCTATGTGGGTGGATGCAATACTTGGTTGGGTCTTTGGGCTGGGGTGGCATGGGGTGTGATGTGGCTGGCCATTAGGCACATGATTGAGGATCGTCATGGCGTGGGGGCAGGGGGACATGAGTGGGGGCCTGCTGGCAGGTGCCCCTGACTGCTGGGGGGTGGGGGTGCTGGGGGACATGAGTGGGGGCCTGCTGGCAGGTGCCCCTGACTGCTGGGGGCTGGGGGTGCTGGGGGACATGAATGGGGGCCTGCTGGCAGGTGCCCCTGACTGCTGGGGGGTGGGGGTGCAGGGGGACATGAGTGGGACATGAGTGGGACATGAGTGGGACATAAGTGGGGGCCTGCTGGCAGGTGCCCCTGACTGCTGGGTGTGGGGGTGCTGGTGGACATGAGTGGGGGCCTGCTGGCAGGAGCCCCTGACTGGTGGGGAGTGGGGGTTCTGGTGGACATTAGTGGGGGCCTGCTGGCAGTTGCCTCTGACTGCTGGGGGGTGGGGGTGCTGGTGGTCATGAGTGGAACATGAGTGGGGGCCTGCTGCCTGGTGCCCCTGACTGCTGGGGGGTGGGGGTGCTGGTGGACATGAGTGGGACATGAGTGGGGGCCTGCTGGCAGGTGCCCCAGACTGCTGGGGGGTGGGGGTGCTGGGGGACATGAGTGGGGGCCTGCTGGCAGGTGCCCCTGACTGCTGAGGGGTGGGGGTGCTGGTAGACATGAGTGGGGGCCTGCTGGCAGGTGCCCCTGACTGCTGGGGGGTGGGAGTGCTGGGGGACATGAGTGGGGGCCTGCTGGCACGTGCCCCTGACTGCTGGGGGTGGGGGTGCAGGTGGACATGAGTGGGACATAAGTGGGGGCCTGCTGGCAGGTGCCCCTGACTGCTGGGGGGTGGGGGTGCTGGGGGACATGAGTTGGTGATCAGTAGTGCAAGGTGACATGTGGCTTGGCTGGGGGGCATGCCCATGGTGGATGGACAGCGTGTGGGACATGACCAAGGGTGCATGGTAGTCCCCTGTGGTGTGGGCTGCCTGCAGGGGGCGTGGAGGGTATAGAGGGAACACCTGGGAGGACCCACACTGCCAATTCACGGGTAGGACTCCCCCCGCACCCCTGAAATTCATGTGCCCTACTCTGACAGCAAAATCGTGTGTGAAACTTACCGCGCACCCCCGAATTACACGTACCCAGCTCCGATCGCGTGTGAAACTTCCCGCGCACCCCAGGAATACACGTACCCACTCGCACAGGGCCAATCGCGTGTGGAACTTACCGCGCAACCCCAGATTTACACGTACACCGCTCCAATCGCGTGTGAAACTTCCCGCGCACCCCAGGAATACACGTACCCCACTCGCACAGGGACTATCATGTGTGGAACTTCCCGCACACCCCCGATTTACATGTAGCCTGCTCTGATCACGTGTGAAACCTCCTGCGCACCTTAGGAATACACGTACCCCACTCGCACAGGGTCAATCACGTGTGAAACGTCCCGCGCACCCCAGGAATACATGTACCCCACTCGCACAGAGCCAATCGCATGTGAAACCTCCCGCGCACCCCAGGAATACACGTTCCCCACTCGCACAGGGCCAATCGCGTGTGAAACTTCCTGCGCACCCCAGGAATACACGTACCGCACTCGCACAGGGCCAATCGCGTGTGAAACTTCCCGCGCACCCCAGGAATACACGTACCCCACTCGCACAGGGCCAATCGCGTGTGTAACTTCCCGCGAACCCCAGTAATCCACGTACCCAACTCGCACAGGGCCAATCGCGTGTGAAACTTCCCACGCACCCCCGATTTACACATACCCCGCTCTGATCGCGTGTGAGACTTCCCGCGCACCCCAGGAATACACGTACCCCACTCACACAGGGCCAATCACGTGTGGAACTTCTCGCGCATCCCCGATTTACACGTACCCCGCTCCGATCGTGTGTGAAACCTCCCGCGCACCCCAGGAATACATGTACCCCACTCGCACAGGGCCTATCACGTGTGAAACTTCCCGCGCACCCCAGGAATACACGTACCCCACTCGCAAAGGGCCAATCGCGTGTGAAACTTCCCGCGCACCCCAGGAATACACGTACCCCACTTGCACAGGGCCAATTGCGTGTGTAACTTCCTGCGCACCCCAGTTATACACGTACCCCACTCGCACAGGGCCTAACGCGTGTGTAGCTTCCCACGCACCCCAGTTATACACGTAGCCCACTCGCACAGGGCCAATTGAATGTGAAACTTCCCGTGCACCCCCAATTTACACGTACCCCACTCCGATCGCTTGTGAAACCTCCCGCGCACCCCAGGAATACACGCACCCCACTCGCACAGGGCCTATCGCGTGTGTAACTTCCCGCGCTCCCCAGTTATACACGTAGCCCACTCGCACAGGGCCAATCATGTGTTAAACTTCCCGTGCACCCCCGAAATACACGTTCGCCGCTTGCCGTGTACTGTGTGCGGCCCTGTATACTGGTCCAGGATTAGCGCAGCCCTTGCGCTGGATTGGGGATTTTGATGGCTTTTCCTTGCGCGAGGGGCGTTCTTGGGGGCGTAACTGGCGCTGCTGCAGGGTCGCTGCGCCACTGTGTGCCACGGCTGGTTTTGGTAGCTAAAATCCATGAATACACTGCACGGAAATGGATTTTAGCGCACGCGGCTGGCGCAGAAAGTCGCACGCGCACACTGTGCGCCAGCCGCGTGCACCACTTGTGCGCTGAATTCTATGAATTACCCTGACAGATTTTTGCAAAAAAACAGGATTGGAGCTTGCAACGTTTGGTGCTCGCTCATACTGTTGAACATGGAAAAAACATGGAAGACATGACTCCATTAGTACATCTGTGCAAACAGTTGCTAAAACATGCAGAAAGCTGAAAAAGTACAGTACAGAATGGGTTAAAGGAGCCGCAAACAAAATGTTTATGCCGTGGCCCCAGGGTGGATCGTTATCTAAAACGATCCTACAGAACATGATGACATATTTGCACGCCCCATACACAGGCAAAAAGTTAGACAAACGCCTAGCTAGTTTAGAGCTTTGGAAGATGTATCAACAGGATAAGGAGGAGGAGCCGCCATTAGACTTGATACTTAACGTATACACAGAGGAGGGTGAGATGCCTTCTGCGCCACCTGCCCCATCTGAAACGAAAGCTGAGGACAGTAAGGACGAAGGGTTATACCCGCTAAGAGAACTTAAAGCAGCCACAGGGTATAGCAATCCAGCATATGAGTCGCCTACGCAAAGTAGTGACGAAAACCTAGACAAGGATAAATATAGAGATATCACCTCCAAAGTCCCGAGGAACAAGGAGAGACGCGAGAACGAGAGAAAAGACCAGGCACAAGCAAATACATCTCTCGATACGGAGAGAGAAGGCAAAACATGGAAAGGAAGTGAGGATAGAACTGATGAGATAGCATTCACACAGAACAAATGGATGGGAGAACAGATTTTATTGAATCTCGATGGTAAAGGCATTGATGACGTGAAAAATAAAGAGAAGCAAGATGATTTACAGAGGAAAGAGAAGGAGAAAGAAAAAGGATTGAGAGATGAAAGAATAAGGAAAAAAGATAGGCAGATACGAGAGCAGTTATACTGCAAAGAGCAAGAAAGGGTACGTGATCATAAACAGAGAGCAGCCAATGATCTGGACAGTCAGGAGCAGCGAAGAATAGAGGAAGAACAAAGGATACTGGAGAAAATAATAAAGAGACAAAGGGATGAGGAAATACGAAGGGCAAATGAATGTAGAGATGCAAAGAAAGAGGAAGAAGATAGGGTCAGAGAAGAAGCGAGGAAGCGCAGAGTATTCGATGACGCCGTAGAACGCAAGCGAAGGCAAGGAGCACACGATCTTGAATATCTTGAAAGGGAGGTTAAAAAACCCGATCCAGTAGTAGATTGGGAAGATATAGAAGAATTCTTTACTGAGTAGGATTCAGTACCAGGCATGTCTAGGGTGAATATTGAGGATGACTTTGACACCAGAAGCATCGGAGAGACGATCGATAGAATATATGATGAAATGGGGCTAGAACAAGTACCCTAAGGGGAGGGGGAAGACGAGCGCCTGCAGAGCACTCAGCTTTATGACACTGAGGATGCCTCCCGAAGTAGTAGAAATAGAGGACTGTCCCTAGATAGGTTGGAAATCAGTAGGAACAAAGAGGATGCAAGAAGTTGCACGAGTTGGGTACAGACAATGTCAGACACCAAAAGAGAGGAGCATGAGGAAAAGGAGGAAGGGAGAAGACATGAAAAATGGTTCTCAGGAGGGAAAGGGATAAGATGGTCAGATTCTAGTGGGTCTACACCGAGGGCATCAGAGTCAGCCACACAGTCAGACCGATACGAAAAGTATCTCATGGTCAGAGGGGGGTGTCTCCACCACCCTATGTGAGCCAGCTAAGGACATTGCCAGGTAGGCGGCAATGCGGAAATATTACTCCTGCAATAGACAGAAAAACAATGAGAGAAGAGAGAGAGGGATATGCGTCCCAATTTCCATTGCTCAAGAAACGTGGAACGAGACCACAGTATATTCCATGGCCACACATGGATCGGGAAAACCTGAAAAATAAGCTTCCAATGTTGACATCGGGAGCCGGAAAATGGATACACGAGCTAGATAAAATGACGAGAGGGAACCCGTTAGCTATAGGGGATACCAAAGGTCTTTTAATCACCATACTTGGTGATAGAGCAGATGATGTGTGGACACGGGCAGGTTACCCTGGTGTGACCACAGTTAATACTGCGCATGACGAAGCACCATTTAACAATTGCAGAACCTGCGTTATGGAAAGCTGTCACGACGCGTCCGTCCTGGAAACTGTGGAATAGATGGAGGAAACACTAACGGAACCGTACACTGCGGTCTAGTGTCCGGACTGCCGTGCCACGCCCCCTGAGGATCAACGTTATCTACGCATCGAACCGCTACGCCGGTGCGTTGCAACCCTCAGTTTCCGCTTCGGGTGAACACGCTGAAGTTCCTTCCTTCGCGCTCCGTGTCAGTATTTCTCTGCCCTCCAGCTGTTTCCCCGCTGGGGTTCTGTCTCCCGCTATCCTCTGCCTTACCTTGCTTGCTTACCTTGTTTGTCTTCCGCCCCCGCTCTGTGTTTCTCTTCTCTGGTCCATGTACTACAACCCTCGTTTCCCGCTTCCCTTCGGGTACGAATCCTGCTTCCACTCAGCTGCATTCACTTACCTTCCGCCTTATTGTGCCTGGATTTCGCTTCGCTTTGTTTGATTCTTGGAAGAGTCTCCTGCATTCCATCCCGCAGCAGTTAACCATCACGCCAGGGTTTTTTCCGGCATACGCCTTTTTCCATGGAATTGGGGGCGGACTCCCTGAGGGTCCCATTGCCGTGCAAATCTGCGAACTGGCAAGGTGGCCTCCAGACGAGTTCGTCCCAAAACCCACAAGGAGAGAGAAGAGGGAACTTGGAGAAATAGAAGGACGATATCTACTGAGAGCTCATCTGAGGAACAAGACACAGGTGAGAAGGAAGAGAGGGAGGATCCTGGTATTAATTTTAACAAAGAACTCCCTAGATCTGAGAAAAGCATTATGATTGCTATATCCGGATACTTCCGACATGGGACCTATAATGACACACAAGATGAAGGAGTCAGCGGACCCTTTGCTTTACATCCAGAATGTCTAAGACGCGTGGGTACTCGAGACTCGGGAATCTTGGGGGAAATCTATACCTGTTTTTTACCATATATTGTGCCAAGGACTGCCAGATCAGGTACAGAAACAGCTCAAGAAATTGGTAGGAATCGAGGCCAAACCATGGTCTGAAATACAGTTGACCATAGCACACTAGTGCAGGCTACTGCAAGAAATGAATCGCAAAAAAGAGGCTGTACAAAATGGTGAAAAGGCAAAATGAGTGCAGAAGAAATTGTCAAAATATGCCATTGAAGGGGCATTTATAACTAGCACAGACGGGTCGAGCATGCAGCAAGTCAATAATCCACAACAGAATAATCAGGGCAATACTGGGTTTTAACCCAGGGGAAGAGGATTTAGATGAGGAGGATGACAGAGTAATCAGGGAGGTTTTCAGAATAATCAAGGAGGCTTTCAGAGCATGCAAAATGGCAATCAAGATATGTCAAATGGGCAAATAATCAGACCACCCCAATATGTTGGTTATCTGGGATGACAGGGCATCTAGCACGCACATGCAGAAGTCAAGGAATGCTGCAAAACGACCTAGGAACAAGAGCAGGTATGTTGAATCCACCTGTGTTTTTACAGCAGGGAGGAAGTGGAGTTGCACAGAATCACATGGCACAACAGCAAACGCCAGGAGCGCAACAAAGCTTACTACCTCAGAATTTGATGAGTAATCCACAAGGACAGTCTCAGCAGTCGCCGCTGCAACTGTCGCCGACAGTAAGTACAGGTCAGGCTGTGAAACCTGGAATGAGGAGTAACACTGGTGATGGGGAAAGTCCATTCGCACAAGGTGGGACAAAGATATATATGGACTAGGACAGCTCACTGGGAACCCTGATGTGTTCTATCTTATCAGTGACACCAGACCCTCACCAGGAACCAAGGGTGGATGTCGTTATAGGGGATAAAGATTATTCCTTCTTAGTTGACATGGGTGCAACACATTCGTGTACACGTGAAGGCAAGTTTTCCTTGTCCAGCGATACTTGTTTGTTTGTTTATTTTATTTATAAAGCGCACCTGACCCAGAGGTAATTGGGCGCTGTAAGGATAATTAAATGGTTACAAAGAGCAGTCATGTTAAGATTTACGACAATAAAATATATACATATTATACAAAATAGTACATTTTTATACAGTCAGACGTTCGCGGTCATAACGAGAGTACAGGGCAACGTATTTGCAAAATGTGTAGTCTACAAAAGGTCACTAGTATTGCAGCTATGGCGATTATGTTTTGTTAAGTAGCCAATTGATGACATGGCTGCTGAATATGTTAAAAGCTTGAATCATTTGAATATTCTGGGGGAGGGAGTTCCATAGCTGGGCGGCTAGTACCGGGAAGCTGGTGCCCCCGGCTCTTTTTTTTTTAAATTAAATTTAGGCACCACCAGTCAAGGTCTGTTGGATCATCTAGTGGTTCTGTTGTGCACTTTCCATGTGAACTTGTCTGTGAGATAAGGGGAGGCTTGGTGGTTAAGTGATTTGTGAGTGAGGCAGATAGTTGATAGTTTTTAAGTCGATTTTATCCTGTATAGAGAGCCACTTGTGTTGCTTTCTGGTTTCTGATATATGCTCTCTTTTGGGAATATTTAACACTACTCTGAGAGCGTTATTTTGCATAATATGTAGTTTATTTATGATGGCTTTATTGGCACCAAGGTAGAGACTGTTACAGTAATCCAATTTGGATTGTATGAGCGCCCTCGACAAAGTCAGGGTACTAGTGGTGGAGAGAAAAGGTCTGCATGCTCTAATCAGTTTGCCAGTGTAGGCAGTGGCAGATGAGGTCATGTTTATCTGTTTTGTTAGGTTAGATTGTGCATCGAGGTAAAAACCTAGAGTTTTTACATGTTTGGCTACGGGTATATTGTTCCCATCAATGAGGATGCTTGTGTATCGAGGACTAAGTTTGAGCAAGTTGTTAGGTGAGCAAACTAGGAGTAACTCTGTCTTATCATTCAGGCAGAGGCCATGCGTGGCCATCCATGCCTGAATGATGGTGTAGACTTTGTTGATCCGTGCAACATCAATATCGTAAATTCCTGATAGGGGTAGTAGTATCTGGGTGTCATCCGCATAGTTAGTGTAGGTGACACCCAGACGGTCCAATTTGTCGAATAGTGGCTTTGTAAAAATGTTGTACAAAGTGGCCGAGACACATGATCCTTGGGGGACTCCACAGGTGATGGGAATGGGATCAGCAGCTGCGAGGGTGAGAACACGCGCATTGTTCTATTTGCAAGGAAAGATTGGATCCAGGAAACTGCAGAACTGGAGAAGTGAGCTGCTGATGATAAGTGGTCGCAGAGTATAGCATGATCCACCAAATCGAAAGCCGCTGAGACGTCCAGAAGGAGTAGGATGGCCATCTTTCCATTATCTTTTAATTCATCGATCTGGCTCTTGAGATCAACAAGGGCGGTTTCTGTGCCATGCTGAGGTGTGAAGCCAGATTGACGGGTTCCGAGTAATTTGTGACTTTCAAGATAGTCTTGTATTTGCAGATAGGCGATTCTATCCAAGATCTTTAGTAAAAAGTTTTTTTTTTACTGAGTATTTACTAGAAATACTCAGGGCTTCACAGGAGCTACAAGTCGTGTTCCTTTTACAGACGCATTTCCAGTCTCTAGAGGAGATTGTCATATGAATGTACCGCTATTATATTTGTGACAAACCCCAGTAAATATCTTGGGTCGAGATCTAATGGCGAAGTTAAATATGATAATCTCATTCACGGAGGAGGGCATAGTATGTTCGACTCCGGGAATGCATTATTTGAATGTATGCAAAATGATTAGAGCATACACGGGACAAAGAGCTATGAGGTCTGTACCACTAGAGCCAGAACTATTTGCATATGCAATACGCGTGATAATGGCAGGGCTGCTAGGCCTTGCAGACAAAACCATGAGGACCCCAGATGACTTTCTATTTAGGCCAAGAATACCTATGCACAAGGAAAAGGGTCAAGTATTTCCCTTGATGATACACACAGCTGTGATACGAGGGAAAATGGCTTTGATTGATGGTTGTGATGATGAAGGCTGACAATGGTGCACAGTAATCGCCATTGAAGAAGGGTACAGATTGACTGATGTAACTGATGATGATCTGTTTGAAGAGCAAACAGATAGGGGAGAAACAGCAGTTGAGGTCAATCTCACTTTTTGGGTGAAAATGATCAAAAGGGAAGTGCCTCAGAGAATGATGTTTCCACAGAACCATCCTGAATATTTCGAGGACGACATGGCCCAGGTGCCTGTCTCAGTGTGGACCACATGCCCCTATGACGTAGGCTTATTGAAAGGAGTCAGAGAAATACAAATTAAACTGAAGCCAGGAGCAATTCTACCAAAAGCACGACAATATCCCATGTCCAGGGAGGCAGATGAAGGGATTTTTAAGACAATTTTGGCTATGATGGAGCCGGGCATTTTAGTGACGTCAGTGTCGTCATGCAACACTGCGGTTTATCCTTAAAAAATCAAAGGGAGGGTCTTGGCGTTTAATTCAGGATTTCTGCCCAATAAATGATATTGTTGAGGCCGAGTTCCCTTTAGTCCCTAACCCGGCTACAATCCTATGTAATATACCTGTTGAGGCAAAATATTTCACGGTCATTGACTTGAAAAATGCATTTTTCTCAATCCCATTGCACCGAGACTCAAAAGATCTGATGTGATTTACGTTCAGACAAATCCATCTGAAAAGCATGAGGCTACCCCAGGGATACTGTGAGTCTCCTTCTATTTTTAACAGAGTACTGCAGATGGACCTAAGCAATATTTCATTAGAAAGTGTTGTCTTACAATATGTGGATGACATCTTAATTTGCAGAATTACAGAGGAAAGATGCAGATGCAATTCTATTCAGCTATTGACTATATTGGCTGAAAAAGGATATAAGCTTGACAAAGAAAAGTTACAAGAAGAAGTCAACAAGAAGTGCTATAGATAGGTCAGCTGATCTCACATGAGGGGAAAAGGGTTACCCAAGAAAGGGCTGAAGCCATACTGAACACAGCCAAGCTACACACAATAAAGCAGATGCAGAGCTTTTTAGGTCTTTGCAATTATGTCAGGGCATGGGTCTTTGACTAGAGCTCATATACCATGCCCTTGTTACAGGCCGTAAAGAAGGCACAGGTGACGAAAGAAAAGATTGAATGGTCTGAGACCATGGAGGAAGGATTTACTGAACTCAAGAGAGCCATTTGCACGGCACCAGTTTTAGGGATTTCCAATTATGCAGAGGAATTCTACATGTTTTCACACACGAATGGCAGTGTTATGACAGCAGTACTCATACAGAGAACAAAGTTGGAGTACAAGCCCCTGGCATATTACAGTGGAAATTTGGACCCAGTGATGAGAGGTCATTTCCCTTGCGAACAAAGTTTAGCTGCCGCAGCATTCGCCATTGAAAAGGCTACAACCATCGTGATGGGTTGCTCCATGACGTTGTATGTCGAGCACACGCTATTTGCTATTCTAGAGAAACCAAAGGGCCCATTGACATCGCAGAGACCTTCTGCCTATGAAGTGATTATATTGAATCCATAGATTAAGATAATTTGATGTAAAATAGTGAACCCAGCTATGCTCATAGCAGAGCCAGTTACTGAAGGAGAACCAATACATGACTGTGCGAATTATGAAGAATTCTATGACGAAATTCCCAGAGTTAAAGAAGATGCATTGGCAGAAGGAGAAATTGTCTTCATTGACAGTTCATTGAGAATCGATCAAAATGATGGGCAAAGATATACAGGCACTGCTGTGATAAAGCACATGGAAAATGGAGAATTTCAAGTACTCATTAGTGCACAATTACCATCTCATTATTCAGCATAAGCTTCAGAATTATTGGCGTTGATACTCGCAATTGAGAATCACGCAGCCCAGGAAGTGACGGTGTACAATGACTCCGCCTATGTGACATCAACGGTGCATGCAGGCTTAGTGCGCAGGAAAAGGAGGGGCTACCTCCGTGTGGACGGCACGCCAGTGCAGCACGCAGCATTATTTGATAGGCTCATTAAGGCACTACAGCTCCCAGTGGGCATAGCGGTCGTGAAATGCGCCACCCACACGAAGGGCACAGATTTTATCTCACGTGGAAATCAAGCAGCAGACACTGAAGCCAAACATATGGCATCCAAGAGCGAGACGATCATGGATGTGGAAGTCAATGATGTAAACGAGAAAATGATTGTCGCACAAAGTGAACCTGAAAGCTATAATAACATGGGACAAACACAGTTAATGGAACGCCAAGGGGAGGAAACACAGGAGGACAAAAATCTTTGGAAGCAGCAAGGGTGTTCTTTAAACCCCTCCGAAAGCTTGTGGTGACAAGATAGCACTGGTAAACTAGTAATGCCTATAGCCCTGTTAAAAATAGCATTGGAACAGTTACACTATCCAGCGCACATGACAAAAGAGAATCTCGCGGAAACACTTGCTGAAGACTGGTTCATATAGAACTTAGCGGAGCACGTTGCATTTTTTATGGTGAACTGGTGAATTTGCCAACAGTTCAAGGCTGGGCACACACTAAAAGTAATTAGAGGAGTCATCCCAAGGCCCAATGGACCTTTTCAGCACTTGCATGTCGATTACGTCTATATCATTCAAGGATGTAATGGGCACAGGTATCTAATTGTTGTGGTGTGCCCATTCTCTAGATGGATAGAAGCAGGTCCATGTACACACTAAGACTCTGCATGTGCGGCCACATTTCCAATGAGAGAGGTATTTCCCGAGTATGTAAAGTCATGAGATCAGATAATGGGACTCACTTTGTCAATTAAGTTTTTGAACAGATTAGCTTGTTGCTTGGTATAAAGCACATGTTCTCGTTGGCGTATCACCTGCAAGGTAACAAAATTTTTGAGAAGCTCAACGGCTTGTTAAAGGAAAGGATAGCCAAGTTGAAGCTTACTCTAATAAAGGGATGGTTACACTGCCTTCCTTTGGCACTGTATGCACTCAGAAACCCTCTTTCTGCCTTTGCGCCCGAATACCTCTGGGTCCGGAGCGCAATATAAATAATAAAAACAAACAAACAAACAAACCATCATCTTACGCTGTACGAAATAGCAACAGGAAGAAGGATGCACCCTCCCCTGACACCCCGAGACAGAGATCGATGTGATGCCCAGCCGACAAGAGAAATCTTAGGGTCTAAAATGCAAAATTACTTGAATTGCATGACATCTTGTCTTACTGTAATTTCAGGCCAGCTACAGCGACGATAAAAAGGGTGAAGACACCGTCCTGGTAATGAACCACACGAGAAAGAAGTGGGACGCGCCAAGGTTTAACGGTCCCTTTACAATGGAAGACTGCACTTCCTCTGCAGTGAAGCTGCAAGGAAGAAGAGTTGGATCTTTTTGGGTGACATCAAGCCATACATCAGAGAAGGCCCCCTGCCTGCACCCCAACGCAAAGAGACTACAAACAACGGGGAAGAACCACAGCACGAGCAGGCGAGATCCATGATGAGGAAGAAGGACGCATGACCAGCAGCAAAGCAAAGACAAAGGGCCTCATTACACGGTAGGCGGTGGACCAACGTGCTATTAGCACCTTGGTCCATGCCGGTAAAATACCGGCACCGCCTTGGAGGAAAGGGGAATTACCGCCCTATTCCAAGGTTGGCGGGGTGGTAATTCCCCCTTCAACCATTGCCCTTCCCCATTCCCATTTTTGCCCCATAGGGCATAATCGGAATGGGGAAGGTGCTAATTACGGTGCCGCTAATTCCGGTACCGTAATTAGCACCCTGGTCCCTTTGCGGGTTGGTTTTAATGCCTGCTAAAAAGCAGGCGTTAAAGTACCAACCCACAAAGGGACCTCATAGTAAGGCGGTAAGGGTTTACCGGTACCGGTGCCCTTACCGGTACCGGTAAACCTTTACCGAACTACGTGTAATGAGGCCCACAGACATTTTGTGCAAAGTTGTGGCTTCCTTTGAGACATTCGTCTGAGCAAAAAGAGGATAAGGACATACAAACAGACACTCTGCGCATCCTGGTTGCAGGGTGAAGAAGAAAAGTGCACTTATAAGCCACATCATAGTCTGTCGACTTTGAACTGAGGCACACTGAAGCCTAGACTAGAAAAGAATATGCCAAATTTTGATCGAGGACACACAAATTGGAAGAAAATAAGGTATCCTGATTCTTTCAACACAGAGACTTTGTTCGGAGTCACTTATGGTGTCCCACAGTAGCAACATCACCAAGGACGTATTATTATATTTGGAACTAGTACTGAGATCATACCCGTCATTGGTGGGGAGGCTCAGCAGTATCACTGACTTTTTTTGAAGATCCTGAAAACGAAAAGACCATAAGGAGGCTGCTCACTGTAATTGCCGAGCAGTTCCTCCTGCTTCTGAAATACAGCGAGGAACAACCAAATGTCCCAAGCGGAGGAAGGAGCGAAAAGGCTTATCAATGTACTGTTCTGTCACCTAATTGAAGACTGTCCAGATCTTGTCGGGAGAACCACGGACCTCGTGACAGTTCTTCGAGATCTAGCAAACAGATCATTTAAGTATAATCCTGAAAGATATTATTATCCAAGTTGCTCTCCACGCACACCGAAATTGTAGAAACTGTTCACAGTGAGTGAGGGCCAAACAGTTCCACACTTCAGCAAGGGTAGGACAAATGTCCCTGTCACCAGAAGGCAGCAGGTTGGCTAATAATGTATTTATTCACCTAATTGAGGATTTCCCAGAACTTGTGGGGAGACCTGCCAGTGTTGATGTCCTCACATTCATCAGAAACCCAGCTAATTCTGCGCAGATTAGCATGCTCTTGCATGGTATAGTGATGCAAGTTGAACTTTCTAACCATCAACAGAACTGTCTGAGAAGATTTTAAAATTTCTACCGAGGGACAGATCGAGAGAGTACTTCCAGAGACTTCACCTTGGTATACTAACAGGAACAACATGTCTTCGGGAATGAAGCAAATCAGAGGCACCTATTGGGAAGTCATATATTTTGAACATGCACAGTGAAGAGACCTGCTGAAATATTGCTTGATTTTGATGCTTCCCATAGCCTAGCAAGAGAACCTTCTCCAGAGATAATCAGACAATCCATTGTTCGGGCAAGGAGGGACAATTGTTTTAATACATCTTTCAACAGATAATCGAGATGGGGATTCAAGGCAGCAACCTTGTCCTCCCTCAGCAGGAGAGACGCTCCTATTTTTCCAGAAGTAAATGTTGTAGATTAACCTACAGGGGTATCATGTATTTATGCATTTTATTCATCATTGTTTTACAGTCACTGACGATTAGAACTGCATTTTTTATTGGTGTGCAAAGCGTTCCAATTCCAGTACACCCACCTAATGATGCACGCATAAAGCCTACAAACGCACCCAGACCTTACATAGTCATTCCTTTCCCTAGGAAGTCCAATAGCGGAATGAATTAACTTGAGATGGATGTGATCAGCAATAGTACACACACACACTTATGGTAACAAGCAAATTGAAAGCCGGAGACAGGGTCGGCAGAGTATGAATGTAAAAGGGTTACTGACAACCACACGTATGCAAACACTGAATGCACACATGCCAGGCCTAGTGTCAATAACTACAGGACCACAGGTCAAAGAAGAGGGGAAGGTTGGAGTACCAACAATGAGAAGCTCCACAAGTAGCGAAGTTAAGAGTCAAATGAAGGAAGCTGAGCTCCTGAAGAGACAAGAGGAGTTGGAGAATAAACCAACAGAGACAAGTACAAGTTCTACAATACAGCCATATACTGGACCAATAGCGGAGTGGCTATGGACGTTTATAACCAGAAGAAAAAAGATGCAAGAGGACAAGAAAAGAATTGCCAGACTTTTGCCTACTCAAATGGTACAGATAAAGAGGCCTGCACCATGGACCAGGATACCTGAGAATCCTTCAGCAAGAAGAAGCCATACGGATGCATTCAGGGATGTAGTTATAGCGAACTACATGAAAACCTTAAGAATCAAGAGAGGCATACAAGGAGATGACAGTGAACTAAATGATTACTTGGACAGCATAGCACATTTGGGAAACAACATCTGGTACCAACACATGAAAGAAGTTGGAAGATGGAGTTCAGAGGGTGAATGCTTTGTTTGTGCACTCCTACCTTACAACATGGGTAGATCTTTGTAGCTGTAGAAATTGATGTCCAGGCAGCACACTGTCTATCACTGTCTATCACATGTAGCAATGTGCAAGACCAGAGGCCAGTTTATGGGAAGTGATGCCTCACTGAAATGGGCAACTGAAGCAACTGATCCAAATCTAGACGATTATGTCCAGGACATAAAAACAAGAAACAATGGAAAGACAAAACACATTGTGATCAGATGAAAAGCCTGGTGTCAAAGGAGCAGACATCAAAAAAGAAGCAAATAAGAAGCTAAATGTCCAAGGAAAAACTCCAGAAGAGGCTCGAAGTTGGAAAAACAGAGGCCAAATGCAGATTTTGGGGACAGTGCTTTCACCAGATGAATGGGAAAAAGGAGTAGTGATTTGCAGAGCATGGATGGTCAGTAGAGCCTAAAAAAAGCAATTGAAAATTCACAAAGGTTATGCAAGCCATTCTGGCCAAAGCTTGCCAAACTATTAACATGGGTCGAAGATAGAGGAGAACCCCTGCAGATAGTGCCACTGGAAAGCTCAAAATTGTGCTTCAGGAATAATGGCACAAGGAAGATGGGAGAGAATCAGAACTGTGGACAATTTTTGATGCTCCAGGGATGGTGCATGGAACTGCAGTCATGTGGATCCAAAGCATACATCAGACTGCTGAAAAACTGGGGAGGTGTATGCACATTAGTGAATGTCCACATTCCAGCATTGGTGATCCCGAAAAGTGACCTGAACATTGACAGTTTCCCGAAAGCAGATGCTCACCTGAAGAAAAAGAGATCTGTGGAACTGATGAATCGAACAAAGAGAGATAATTACTTTTCTGCCAAATCAGAAGAAGCTTTTCATGCAATCCCATATGAACACAGGCTGTTCAGCCTCACTTCATCAGTGTTCACGACAATCTTCATGCCAAGAATTCAGGTTGGAGCAAATACTAAATGGTTGCAGATAACCAGATGCGAGTTAGTGCAAACCATCAAGACGACCATAAAAGGATTCAACACAATTAAAGAATACTCCAGAACAGATATGTACTTGACATGATCACAGCTATTGATGGAGGTGTTTGTGCAAAAATTGGAGAATCATGTTGCACATTTATACCTTCTCACGACTAAGAAAATGGAACTTTAAAAGAAGCCATAGGTATGGTGAAAAAACTACAGAATCAAATTATTGATGAAAATGACGAAGTGGATGACGACAGTTGGTTTGGATCACTATTTTTATGGGTTCCACAATGGATGGCAGATGCATTCAAATTCCTAGGAGCCCTGCTAGTGATGATGTTGCTCGGATTTTGTGTTATCAAGTTAATAATCTCTCAGTGTCAGAAAACTGCGAAAAAACCATAGGGATGAAGATCCTGATTGACGTCGAATCAGGATGGAAGCCCAAGAACCTGACTGTTGAAGAAATAAGGGAATTTGTAACAGTCAGCATTCATGCACCAGAAGGAACAAAGTTTCTATATCCCAGGAAGCATGGAAATTATTTGGGAAGATGGGTTTACTGCAGCCCAAATGGACAATGTCAACTGATGACGTGGAACAAGGACGAACAAGTGAGAACAGCAGGAACTTTAAAAGGAGACATAAAAATATGGACCCCAAAGAGAAATTTCTTTAGACCATCATGTAAAGACCCAGAAGATGAAGAAAGAATGGACCCAAGCAATGAAGTAAAAGGGAATACTGAGGAACCAAAGAAGATGAATCCAAAGGAAGAGATGAAAGTGGTCGATGAATCGCCCAGAGGGGGGAGTGTAGAGGAGGTCCCAAATACAGCCCGGACTCCAACCGTCCATTTTGAAGTACCAGGAACGTTCACGCCGAAACATGTGTCTTATGATGAGCAAATAAACCAACAGAGAGCTGCAGCGGGGTTCTGTCCAGTACCTATTAGAAGAACAGCACCTATTGAAGTACCTATACTTAAGAAACCATGGACAGTAAGGTACCCATTGACAAAACCATACCAACAAATGAAACGAAATTAAGATCGTCTGAGTACAATCCCTGAAGAAACCAAAAACGATCTTAATGAAAGATGAATGGTGACGACACAAGAACCCGGACTGGCTCACATATAGAAGAGATGACGACCAGAGAATGACGTAAAGAGATGAAACGCCATGGATAAGGGACATCATGGACCTAAAGTGAAAGGACGATGTCAAATGTAAGAAGCTTAAGCTGTAAGCATGACGAAGATATTCAACCAGTTTACGCAAGCGCCACCTCTACATATCTACCTCAAAAGAAGCACGTTATATAAGTATACTTTCACTTTGCACAAGAAGCAGAATTAACCAAAGGTTACTAAAGGCCACACAAGGAGAGCTTCATGTTTAACAAATCGAGAATAAAAGGAAGAACGAAACTCAGCAGAGGCAAATTGCGCCAGAAAAACCAAGGACATATCAGCTAAAATAGATGAACAGTAGCTACAATTAATTAAGCAATGAACAGAATATCCTGCTCTGAAAGGTCGAGATAAGAAGCCAAAGGCAGGTGGTGGGTAAAGTGAAAATCAAATACACGAATTACATGAAGAAGAGGCAAATTCACGGTGTCTGAATCACGTGACCAGCCGAGCGAGAAGAAGTGAGACTTTCACACCTATGCATGGCAGTGGGCCAGGCGAAGATATCAGAACTTTTCCAGACAGGAGATGCAGTCTCGAGGCCAACCACAGTGAAATAATTGACACATGGCCACTAAAGTGATGATTGATTGTAACAATAATCAGAGGAAGGCCGGGAGCTGGTGGGCACCCTGCACCTGGCTGACCATTCTGCATGCTGCATGCTCCATTCTGCATGCTGCTAAGCCAAGTGTAAAAGTATGAGTGGGGTTGGTGCCAACCCAATCATAATGGACCAAGTAATCTAGGGTCCTATAGTTAGTAGAACCAATGAGACGTTGTATTTTTAGTGACGTCTACAGTAGCCATTTTGAAGGAAGATCTTAGATGCCCCACCTGACAGTGTCTACCCAATCCCCTTATTCCGTTAACATATACAGATATAGTACCTATATTAAAGTTACCTTTCTAGAACCAATAGAATTGCATGCCAACTTTTAAGCATTACACAGGTGTGTGGCTAAGGAACCATGTAGGCGGACGTGCCTTCACTAAGAGCTCCTGCTGATCTGTACATCATCCTGCTGGAAACTGCATTAGAACAATACAAAAGTCCTGAAACTGGAGGTTTGTGCGTCAGAAGTCTTTGGGTACGTCAAGATACACTGTGGCACTGATCAGAGAAGTGCCGGCAATGTTATGAGCGAGTGAAGATCCCTCTTTTCGTTCGTGCCAGTGAGGAAGATGGCCACTGCCCGACAGTGACAAGAAGACAAAGGACATGGGCGGAGTGGAGGTTTCATCAAGGAACATCCCACGAAGTCTGCGTTGGGAGTGCTCATGGTAGAGGGTGGTGTCGGCCGAGTGCGCCGTGGGCCCAAATCATGCTGAATACCCTTTTTGGCACTTACTGGATACACGGCCCGCCGGGAACATCGACTTTGGAATCTGCAGCCGGAGCGTCTGTGCGACATTGGAAGCGGCCTGCAGCGAGAGTCAGGCGCACGCTCCTGGGCAGGAACGAGATACAAAGTGGCCTCAGCAGCAGGAGGTAGAGCGGGCGAGCTGCATTCCATAAGCCTCTTGCCCCGAATTGACACGGAGCAGGCACCACTGCCACTACCACAGCATATTGTAACACGAGTTGGAGGCTCTCAAGACGGACAGCCATTAACAGTTTTGCTGGTAGAGAAGGAACTAAATGAACACGTGCCGCTGGGCTCCTAGTGCAATACTGGGATACATTGTTATGGCGCGAGACCACGTGGAGGGACAGATGGAACACTGAAGTGAAACTGACAGCGGTGCGAAGGTGGCACTCGCGCAAATCACAGGAACGCGATTCCCTCATAACACAGGCCAGCAGGCCATGATTAAGAAGAGTTAGGCAAACAGACCCTGTAAATAAACAGAAAGTCACCGGCAAGAGGAGAAACATAGGCACAGAGCGTGCTGGGGGCGATGAATTGGGAAGAGACACTCACAACAACAAATGGGCAGCCTGGCAGCGCACTATAGCTGGCACACAGTCCTGTGGAGCCAGGAATTGATGTACAATACACAGAAGGGGCAAAACAACGCTAAGAGGAGACACACAGAGCCATAACCTAAGGGCTGCAACACGGAAGCTGAGGGCACCTGGGCACACCTGGACTGCGACCTGGGGTCCCCCAGGGCTCGGCCGCGCAGAAGGGGGACCACAAGGCATAGGAGGACATTACCCCTCAAGGATAAAATACGCAGACGCTGCCTGCACCGATCTAAATAACCTTGTTAACTGGGGCACGTTCACCCCACATGATAGTACCAGATAATCCCCCTCACGCACAGGAGAATGTCATCTAAACAGCTCAAAGCCAAGGGAAAACAGTCCCTCATAGAGGAATTTGCCAAAGCATCGCCAACTATGGAAGGGGCCAAGTTGAAGGGGCTGCCCGCACAAGAAGCTGGAGCCACGGCCGCAATGAGCAACAAATACTGGATGCCATAGCCGAAATAAAGGTTTCTTGGGGGCTCAAGATTGAAAATATATTAAGGGGGGACCCCTTCAAAATGCTTACTCCCTAGGGTAGTAAGGCTTCTCTACCTTCAAAGAAGGGTTTATAGAGACAAAAATACAAATAGCAAAGGTAGAGAAAAATGTAATCAGCTACGCCAACATATTATCACAAAATACAAATTTTATTAGTCATCATTAAAAAACATCATAAAAACACAGAGATGTTAAAACAGTCTTATAAAAAACACATATATAAAGTGCAAGTGCCACAAAAAAACTCTATAAGGTAACAAATCAATTTTAACAGTTAGACGTTAGTCTTTGGCTGGACTAGAGCGCAACCCCTGTGGTACAGCTTCGTTTGACAGGTACAGGAGAGGAAAAAACCTTTTGGTCAATAAAGACCCAAATACACAAACCAGATGTTTTAATAGCTGGTGTAATGCCTCGACATGTTTCAGTTCTTTTATTTTCATTCGAACTTTCTTCAGGAGGATTTTTTGTTATTCCGTCACTTTTCTTATTTTCAAAACAGTATAGCACCTAAACATATTATAGTGCTCAAACCAAAGAGGTGTTGCTGAAAAACATTAAAAACAACCATGTGAGTTTAGGTATTCACTATGGTCAAGACAGATTCAATCTGTATAAGCGAGGAAACAGATAAATAGATACTTCCATTACCTAGCATCAGAGTAGTAGTGGTACAGGGGAAGGCTAGAAATAGTTCCGACTTCAAGCAAATTCATGCATTCTTCATAGTTTGCACTTATCTGTGAAACATACATATAAATTGTATCACAAAAACACTACTTGTGTGGAGCCTCAAAAATACCATCTGTTTAACTACGTGCATGTGCATCCCATCTTGGGCATGTGCCCGAAATGTTCAATTAATTAAACTCATCTTGCAAAACAAACAAAACTAATACAATACTAGAAAGGAGAAAATTTAACTAGAAATTCTGCACTAAACACAACCTCCAGAGGAGATCTATATCCCCTGGTTGCACAGGGTCTATAATGATTAATCAAGAGTGGAGACATTAAGAAAACTCACCGAATGCCCTGAGGTACGAAAATTTCTGCTGCAGATTTTAAGAGAAATTTAAACAGGCGTCGTGCTGAGGACGTGTGTTAAGTACACTCGTCTGTCTGCTGGGGGCAGTGCCATGCCAAAAAGATTGAAGTACACTGGACAGAAAGAAGAGAGAGAGGGAGGACCGAATTAAAAAGAACAGGGAAACTCCAAGTACAGAGTTCGCACTGAAAACATAATAGTAAATGCTTTCAAAGTAACAGCCCAATGCCGCGTTCACAGATGCACTGATACAGCCATCTCGGAACTGAAGACCTCGCTCAAATCTAAAATCGACGCAGTAAGCGTGGATGTGAACCTCTTGCGACAAGAGGTCCGGGCGCTGGTGGAACGCAGAGGGAGTCTGGAGAAGGAGGTGGGTGCTAACACAAGCTCCTGCGTGACCCACATGAAGGAGATTCACACGCTGTCGCAACAGGTGCGTAATCTAGAAAAGAGCTGAAGAAACGGAAGGGCGTGTGTACAGAAACAATGTACGCATTACAGGTCTCCCGGAAGGCGAAGAGGGTACAGACCCGACGGATTATGTTAAAAGTATGCTGTTGCAAGAAATAACAGGAGGGGCACTCAGTCAGGGGTTCGCAGTGGAGAGGGAGCATCGAGCCTTGACCCGGAGACCACCACCAGGGCCCCCCGTGGCTAATCATCGCCAAACTCCTGAACTACAGAGACAGGGAAAAGGTTCTGGAACATTTCCGGAAAGGAGGAACGGTAAGCAGGGTCTCCGCGACCATCACCGCATACTCTGACTACACACTCCAGGTACAAAGGTAACGCGTAAACTGTGTGGCGACCAAGAGGAGATTACGGGACGCAGGCTTTAGATACATGCTATTGTATCCAGCGAAGATGCAGGTGTTACACAAGAACAAGGCCCTCTTTTTTGACTCCCCGGGGGAATTATCTGCATGGCTGGACGCAAATAACTGCCCATTGAGAGTGGACAGCCGGAAGGAGAGCGAGACGGAAAAGTGACCCATCCTTGTCTCTCGCAAAGCCATATTGTTGGATATGTATAGCAAGAGATAAGTACAGCATGTAATCATTAACCTTGGCACAGATGCGGATGTAGCGGGGTAGACTAGGAGGGGTATACTAGGCATGCAAGCTCAGTACAATATGGTACATTTAGCAAACTCTTCATTGGGACTTTTTGGACTAGAATATACACACGGGCAGCGTCACACATGTGTCAAGCATACGCGGTATACCATAAGCACTAATGCAGGAGACAAGAAGGAAGCACGACTTTACCCCCAGTAGGTACTTTAGTGGAACCACCAGTAGGGTGATATCCCCCTGCTGCGTCCCGAGTACGGGCTGAGGCCAAGAAAGGGCTAGATGCGGGGTAGCCTGAGATCCAGGGATGGAGCTGGGCATCATTTGGGGACAGGGAAGGGAGGATAGAGGGTGGAGTGAGGTGGGGAGTTCGAGTCTAGGCCGGTTTGGGCTGGGAGTGGGAAGGGAATTGGGGGGTTTGTTAGCACAACAACAGTTAGGGAACGTGCCTATGGGAAAAAGTTGGGGAAGGGAAGGGAAGGCGGTGGGGGGAGTTGGGGAGTTTGTTGTGGGGTTTGAAAGGGAACAAGCATACACCCACGTGTTACTGCGCGTGATATGGATGACAACGGAGGTTAGAGGTGGAATAGGATACGGCTGAGAATGGGGGACCTCAAAATAGTAACCTGGAATGTCAGGGGACTCAAAGGTTATTTAAAAAGGAATAAAGTAATGATGTAGCTGAAGAGAGAGAAAATAGACATTGCCCTACTTCAGGAAACACAACTCACAAGGGACAAGCAGGAAATGATACGGGGAAAATGGAAGGGAACCACCATTGGGGCAACCTACTCGACATATGCCAGGGGTGTGACCACTTGGATTGCGCCACATGTACCCTTCCAGCTAATACAGTCCACAGAGGGCACAGATGGGAGGATGGTAGCGATAAAGGGGCTGATCGAAAATAAGGAGGTGAGCATCATTAATACATACGCACTCAACCAGGATACTGTGGCATACTTTAAGACCTTATACGGTAGAGTCAGCCCATGTCTAGGAGGGGTAGTTATATGGGAGGTGACTTCAACTGCACTCTAGACCCAGAGATGGATAGATCGGATGATAGGCAAAGTAAACCCACCCCTGCAGCTAGAACCTTGAAGACCCTGCTAAGGGAACTACACCTTGAGGATATATGGAGGGCACGCCACCCACAAGATAGACAGTAATCGCATTATGCGGCCCCACAAAACCTATATACCCTGCTGGATTATGTGTTTGTATCCTCGGAGGTTACGGAGGAAATGGTGCATGCAGAATACAAAGCGAGGGTCCTCTCAGAACACTCGCCATTGATAGTAACATAGCAATACCGGCCTCCCAGACCAAAGAGCCCCACCTGGCGGCTTAGAGTTGAGGCATTGAAAGATACGGTATTCAGGGAAGATCTTAGAGAGGATATTGTCAAATACTTTGAGAAAAACACTGGTAGTGTACGAACAGCGGGCACCCTGTGGGAGGATTTTAAGGTGGTGGTGCGGGGGTCAGCCATATCAAAATCTAAAGGACTCCAAGGGGACATAATTCGGGACTTACGAAAAGCAGAGGAGGAACTGAAAACGGCCATGAAGAAGGGGGACAAATCCCAAGGGGGTGCTGCAGCCATAAGTAAACTGCAGCAGGAATGTGGGGGACTCTGGGAGAGAATATGTAATCTAAATTATAAGAAATATACGGAGAGACAACATGCGGGTGGAGATAAACCGGGGAGGCTGCTGGCATGGCTGTACAAAAAGGAAACACTCAGATCGGCTATTAGAGCGATAAAAGGGGAGGATGGTCAAATACTAGATACCCAAGTGGGAGTGAATGAAGGGTTTTTTAAATTCCACCAACAATTGTACTAAGACACAGGAAAAGGAGGAAGGAGAGAGCTCACAGAAATATTGGAGGATATGGGCTTGCCCAAAATAAGTGCGGAGGAAAGAGAGAATGTGGATGCCCCGATTACGCTAGAGGAGCTAGAAGCAGTGGTTAAGCAGCTGCCCACGAGTAAGGCCCTGGAACGGATGGGCTGCCTAGTGAATTCTATAAAATGTACAGCGCGGAAGTACTCCCCCCAATGCTAGATATGCTAAATGAGGCGCTGGAAGTGGGAAGATTGCCAGAATCCCTCAGAGAGACTATTATAATCCCACTCCTCAAGCCTCACAAACCAAGCACGGACTGCAGATCCTACAGACCACTCTCCATGTTGAATCAGGATAGTAAGATTCTTATGGCGGTACAGGCAACCAGATTGTGACAAGTCATAGGCAAGCTTATACATCCACACCAAACCGGATACGTACCACATAGAAGCATTGCTGACAACCACATTATAGAACAAGTAGAGGGCGGCACGCAGGAAGTGGCTATAGCCTCGCTAGATGCGGTGAAGGCCTTTGACTCGGTCAGATGGTCTAGGTTGCTAGCCGCCTTGAAAGAATATGGAATAGGGCCGGGGTACTTACGATGGGCTAAATTGTTGTAAAGCTCCCCATTAGCCAGAGTCAAGACAGGGGCGATCATCTCGGTTAGATGGCAGCTCAGCAGGGGCACCAGACAGGGCTGTCCGTGGTCCTCAATTCTATACATCCTGGCATTGGAACCCTTAGTGAAATATCTGAGATAGCAATATGAAACTGTGTGAATCCGTACAAAGGGGGGACCACACCTCATATCGTTGTATGCTGACGATATACTGCTATACCTAAGATACCCAGAGGAAAATTTGCAATATATCCTAGAAATGATGGAGTGATTTGCGACGCTCTCTGGGATTGCGGTCAATACCGAGAAATACAGTTTGTTCCTCATTGGCAGTTACAGCGGGACTCGGCGAGAAGACCTACCAGTGTTACAGATACCTTGGGAGACTAGCACCTTTCGATACTTGGAGGTGAATATATACCACAAGGTGGAAGATGAACGCATACACAATATGAACGGGCAGTAGCAAACTTGGATAAGAGCATGAGATTCTGGGTGAAGCTCCCCCTGGCCATGGTAGGGAGGGTAGCACTGTTGAAAATGGTGGCACTGCCTAGGCTATTATACTTCTTTGTTAATATCCCCTATATGTGTCATGACTATAGCACCTGGCCTTGGTACTCGGGGTCTCTGGGCTCCATCACAGTGTTCTTGCAGTGCCCCAAGGGCCCCGTCATGCCCCTCAAGACTCTCCTGGAGTCAGTCCTGGCGCCTTTGGCGCCAGGCTCATATGGCAGATGGAGCTTCCAATGTGAATGGAACAACATGGCTGCCCCCACATGGTTCAGTTCAGAACTGAACCATGCGGTCTAGCATCTAGGGTGTGGTCAGTCCTGAAGGCACCTGGGATACCTGTAGACTATTTAAGCCACGCCTGAGCTGCATCACATGCTTTGCGTTGCTCTGCACTCGCAGCGTGATGTTCACTGTGATCTGTCCTAAGCATTCCAGGCCTGCACCTGCAAAGGAGAAGAGAAGAAGAACACCATTAACCATCCTTACCTGCTTGGCAATCCAGCTCTTCGATCGCTCCAGTTTCACCTCAGAAGCTCGTCCTCGCTTGAAAGCAGCATCCTGGAGGAGGAAAGAAAAGGACAACATTATTAAGCGTTCACCTTCCTCATTCAAGCATCATTTCGGAAGCGCGCTTACCAAGTGAAACACTCCATTGGTACTCTACAGCTGTCCGGACATCTTCCACTCAACGTCCCGAATCCTCCTGGCCGTTCTTCATCCAGGAACATCACGGTGGCCTGCAAAAGAAGAATAATACAGGTTAGCCAAATAGCAAAAGCGCACATAGCGCTGCGCTTCGTGCATTCACTTACCATCTCGAGCACAGCCCTCTCCATCAGCTCGATGTCTTCATCATCCCTTCTGCAACTATGAGCAAAGGAGGAAATTAACCAGGGCAATTACAATTACAGACACATTATTTAAGGACAATAGACTTACCACAAGAGTGGAGTTGCAGCAGGTCTGGACTCTCGGGCCCACGCCAGTGAAGTAACTTGGCAGCAAGGCACCCATTCACGACGCACCCCTGCACAGAACTGCAGGACAGAGAGCGCATCTTATCTAAACACAAGGTGAGGAAAACTCTAAGGGGGTTGCTGGGGTCCACACGGGAGGCGGGCCCCAAGAGAAAGAGACTGTGGGCTAAACCAGAACTCCTGTCTTCCAGACTAGATCCTCAGCAGAACGAGAACCCGGGGGAGGTGAATCCAGGTTGGAAGCAGTCTAACCAAGTCGGGTGGCGTCCCTGTGGATACCATGTGAGCCTTCTGTTCTATTTCATTAGGAGAATGCAGCACACTCGGCGGCACAGATTTAAACACAGGCCATCTTTTGCGAGCATGGCTCTGAGGCAAGCCGGATGAAATAGAACAGAAGGCACACACATTACTGCTAAAACAGACTAGTGCCTAGAGCCCTGATGACGGACAATGTCCGAAATGCATTGACATAACACCAGGGACGTCATTTCACCAAAATGCCAGGGGTAGCGGAAGTGACATCACACGACCCTTGACCCCTGTGACATCACAGGAAGTGATGTCATTTGATCCCACCCCGAAGTGATATCGCAGGATGCAATGGAATGCGACCTTTCACCCGTTGACAAAACAGGAAGTGCTATTGCATAGCATTGTACACTACAAAAAATATGGTTGCGATATCACTATAATGTGATGAACATTTCATACAAGAATGGATCGCCATATGTATCGTTAAGATCAGTGTGTATAGGCCCATATTACCAAATTACTGTGAATGCAAGCACCATGACCAAATGATAATGATGTGTTGTTATATAGCACTTACGCTTAAGCGCATTATATAGAAAAAATATACACCCAATATCACCCAACCTGTGTTGGTACTCATGTATCGACCTCAGAAGGATGAAAGGCTGAGTTGAGGCGTTTAAGAACAGACTAAATCAGTGACTCACCCCCTGAAGTGTGCCTGAAATAAACCTTTAATGAGTCTATCAATTATTGTATAGAATTCCAGAAAGACACATTGGGCCTCATTACGACCCTGGCGCTAATGGGTTAACGGCGCCGTAAAAGGCTGCGGCGCCGTTAACCTATTAGCGCCTGATTACGAGGTCCCTTTGTGGGACCCGACCTTAACTGCTGGTCCACACCAGCCGTTAAAGTAGGGACCCGCAAAGGGACCTTGGTGCTAAGTACAGTACCGCAATTTGCGGTACCATACTTAGCGTCTTCCCCATTCCCATAGAGCCCTAAGGGGCGAAAATGGGAATGGGGAAGGGCCATGGTTCAATGGGGAATTACCGCCCCGCCAACCTTGGAATGGGGTGGTAATTCCCCATTGAACCATGGTGGACCCGTTACAACACCGGCACCAACCATGGTGCTAATAGCGCCATGGTTTAGCGCCAGTGTTGTAATGAGGGCCATTATTTGGTATTCCTAATCTTTCTTATTTAGGGTCAGTCCTGAAAGTGTTAGACTTGTGTCACTCCTTTTCTTCTTTTTCTTCTTTTTTTTTAAGGGGCTTTAACAAGAAAGCCAGCCACTCCAAAACTAAAGATCCACATGGTGCTGGCCACAGCCCATGAGCTTACATTACAAAAAAAAAGTTTTTAAAAACAAACACAAAAAAAAAAATTCTAAAGGTCGCAAGGGTAACCACAAAAGTCACAAGGGAGACCTCAGAGGTCGCAGTTGCGACCTCTGGCAACCCCTAAATGACGTCCCTGCATAACACACCAATAGGCACAATATTAGCGAAGGATGCCTAAGCCTCAGTAATAAAGAGAAGACAAGATTCTTCATTATTTTACAAAAGAATACAGAGTGGTGTTTTCGAAATAATATTATGAAATAATACCACAGTATTAATCTAAATTGAAGCAACTCGCATTGGAGGGCAGAGGAGAGCACACTTAGGGCCAGATTCGGTTCTGATCCCTTTCTTATGTTTATATATACCCAGATCAGAACATACTGAGACGAGGAAGAACACAAGAAGAATTAAGAATAACCAACATAAGGAGAACAAAGAGACATTGACTACAGGTGTAGACGCTGCACCGGGGCTGAGTCCCGGGGATAAAAAGGAAAGAGAAGACGGACTGAAGTGTGTCCTATTGCGGGGAAGCCAGGAGCCCACTGGAACCCGGGAGTTTCGAACTCTGAGTGAGGTCCATAAGAAAGGCTGTGGAGAGGACTCTGGTGGCAGGCTGCAAGAGTCCATAGTGGGTATGATGGGAGATGACCCAACGTTGAGGCCGAATGGAAGAATCAGCAGCGTGATTGCAACAAGGTGGACTGTCGGGTCCAAAATCGAAGACAAGACCGCGAGGAACAGAGGACCGCAGAGGTGCACCAGGACCATCGAAGCAGACAATAAGAGCAGAAGAAGCGCTGCCAAGGAACCCCATTCCAGGAAGAACCAGAGACGTGCCGCATCCCACGAGAAGATAAAGGTAGACAGGAGACCTGTGGGGATACCAGGGCAGCAGAGAGGGGGACACAACTTAATGTTCCTCACCCAAGTGGCAATATAGGGCTATTGTAGAACAGAGCTGTATAGAGTGCAGCAGGGAGGATCGCTCTCATCTCAGTATTAATGAAGTAGTTACTGGACACTGGAGGAGTGAAAAGTGCATCAGGGAGGATCTCCCTCATCCAAGTAGTAACCAAAATATGACTAAATATGACTGATGAAATAAGACCACTGACCACGAGAGATGGGTCGAGGACCCTAATGTTTGCAAACCATGGAGAGCTTCCTCGTCACAGTGGCAACAATGAGCCCACTGACAAGCAGAGATGGGTCGGGGACACTAACAATTGCAAGCCAGGTATTTGAGGAGAGCTTCCTTGTTGCAATTGCAACAATAATCCCACTGACCAGCAGAAACGGGTACGGGACCCGAACAATTGCAAACCAAGCATCTAAGGAGAGCTTCCTCATCGCAGTGGCAATAATAAGCCCACTGACCAGCAGAGATGGGCCGGGAATCCTAACAATCGTGAACCAAGTATCCAAGGAGCACTTCCTCATCTCAGTGTCAGCAATAAGTCCACTGACCACCAGAGATGGGTCTGGGACCCCAACATAAGTGAACTGGGCATCCGAGGATGACTTCCGCATCAGAATTGCAAAGATATGTCCCTTGATCACCAGAGAAGGCTTTGGTACTTTGCTAATACTGAGAGAGTGTGGCAACACAAGGAAAGACACAAAAAGGAGCTTTTTGAACACCGGGAGAAGGGAACCATTAACCTGGAGAAGAAACTAAAATATACTCAAGAGACAACAGAGGAAGGGAGTCATTTCCCCTGGCTTTCCTGTGAACTGTACAGACCAATACTGGGACAGGGGAGTCATTCTTCTGGTTCAGAACGTCGAGTTCTGCAAAGATTGTGTGGAACCCGCAAGCCAGGTGCAAGGGAGTCATTCCTCTTGGCACCCTTTGTGCGAGAGAATATTTCTTTCAACAGTACCCGAATATCAGGGGGAGGGTTCACTTTCCTTAAGAAGGAAGTTTCTGTTGGAGTATTAATAAGTGTAACGGATAGAAGGGAGAGAAGTAGGTTGTGACAGAGGACGGTGGACATTGATTTTGATGGACATTCTGACAGATCCTTTAAGTATTAGTTTGAGGCAGGGAAATCCTTCTTAGATGATAGGGATAGTGAGTGTCTTTTTTCCATAATAAAACTTTATAACCATCAACACGCCACCTTTGTGTCAGCTTCCTTCTTCAACACCCTTACACTACAGAATACCAGAACAGAAGATCACTCTTGAGAGTAGATCTTATCAGCAGAACATGTTATAGTAGAGAGAGAACAGCCACTAGCAGTCAATAAGACCATACTCTTGAATGCTCCACTAGTTCACGTGGAAGAATCAATATGCTTGAACGGGAATGCACTACACACTAGATGGATTCAATGGGTGCATATTCAGGCCACTACTGATATGCAGCACCATTATAAATAAGAGTTAACAAAAAGTATGTGATCTTGAATGGAGCTCCCAATCCTAAACTGATGCAGTGGTGCCTAACATACCATTGTGGGTGTTTGCAGAGGTATATAGTACTGACGGGTAAGCCCTTCCAGCCATTGAGACACACACTACATGTTCAGCAATCAGTGCTTTCAAACCCAATACAACCTAATAATGCATCTGAACACCAGGATACAAAACAAAACATATAGGAGACACATCAACACAAACAGTAGAACTACAAGATCTTCTACCCGCCCTGCAACAAGTTGTTATGTAGTCATAGGATAGATACAATGTGGTGCTGCAATTGTGGGTACACATTGATTTCAACGATTCTAAAGGGAAATCAATAGTATCAGAACAGCACAGAAAGTAGGTTTGGGACATCAAAGAGGTAAACCATCATGCATCGTGTATGCACACTAAGGCACACTGCACAGATTCAGTGCACAGTGCTGGCATGCACTGGCAGACTTGTCCATTAAACAGCAGATTCATTACCTCTGGTGGCAGCTTTGACGCATTCCACTTCGTACATTGATGAGGCTATAACAGCCAGACAACCACCTTTGCCCCTTATCCAAAAAACCCTTTTTCTTATAGAAAACATAACTTTCCTTTCCTGACTATGTTGCAGGTGATCTTTGACCCAGAGCCATGAATTCAGTAAAATGCGATGGGCTGTTGAAGCGACTTACATTCCCGATGGCATCCCAGGAACTGACTTGACATGAGCTTTAACCCTCAAGCAATCACAGGAAGTGATATTGCAGATTACAGATAGCTATTAATTCAGATATAGGAACCATATTTTAGCTTGGAATGCTATGGGTGGGGCAATGCTATAGCAGGATATGCCAGGGCTATACCAAAAAGAACCAACATAGGCTAGGAGCAAATACCCCATATGAAACTATAGCTGCATGTGGCCAGTTAAGACCGTTTTATGCCTGTTAAGACCTTGCATACCAGATCTAGTCAATATATGTTTAATGCAACCGAACACTCGTAGGTGCTGCCTTAATAAGCCAATTGTGGCCTCAAATGTCTCAGTAATGTCAGTAAATGCCTCGTACACCTGTCATGTGCGGGCACTGACATTTTATGCCAGTTACACTTTCACATAATAGGCATAGATTATCATATACAGATGCTGCCATTGAATGTCAAAGGCAGACTCAAATGCACCACTGCTGCCATTTTATGCATGTTAATGCATTATATGCTTAGTACAGTTTCAATATATAAGGTATGGCCTGCCATATCCAGTTGCTGCTGTCGTATGCCATGCCCTGCATCAAATTCCCCAGTAAAGCTGTCCAATGACTGCCTCATATTCCTTGTATAGTAACCAAATGTAAGATGTCCAGATACTGCCATCATATGCCAAGTATAGGCTGAAATGCCAGTTAATGCCTCATTTACCTGCTACATGTATGTGTAAGATGCCACTTCACATGCCCATTTGCTGCCATCATACGCAAGTAAGGCTTCAATTGTCCTGTCTAATGCCAGTTAATTCCTCTTTTGGATTTGCACCATATGTAATGTTTAGCCCCATATATTCAGGTGCTGCCGTCATATGTCAAGTGCTATCTCAATAACCCCAGTATTTTTGCATGCATTGTATGCATTGAAATTCGCATCCCTAGAAGGGAAGTAACCAAGGGTATGGACATAGGGATACAGGTTAAAGGCATGTGATAGAGGTTTGGGAGGGTGGAATTGCACCCGGATCAGAGAGGTTTTGCAGCGTATCATTCTGTAAGAAGTTCTAAGCATACAGGAGTATATTAAGCCTGCTTATTTAAGATCCCTTAGCCAGGCTCTGATCAGCTGCTCCTCCTCTCAAAGTACAACCTCTTTAAGTAAGGTACACATTTATATGCCCAAGTGCTGCCATCAGATGGCAAGTGAATTAGTATGTGTATTTATTGAACAATACATTGAATGCACCAATCAAAAATGCTATAAAAGAGGACAATAACGGTGAGTGGTGAAATGCCTTACTGGGGGTGCTTTACAAGAGGCTACTGTGGTAATTGAGCAGGCGTTGGAGGGGGAGATTCTAGAGAGCATGGACAAGGGAGTCCACAAAGTAATAATATAACTGTTATGTAGGGTATAAACAAGTGATCAAATGTCATTTACAGTTCAATAACTAGCTTTTTAGCAGCTACTCAACTGCCAGATCTCCTTCCAACCTCACAAAGGGACAGTCGGGCCAGAGGCCGGGAACACAAAAAAGCTTCCCCGCCGTCCACAAAGGAGGTACAGCTATCCATGGCTGAAGAGTGCCCCAGTGGTGGGGGCCCGATGAAAGTGACGAACGACCAAGGAGTGGAGCTCGAGTTTGAGCAGGAGAGCTCACACCTCGAAGAGTCGAACATCTGCTCCCAGCAATTCCAGCAGGTTCAAGGGGCGCTCTGAGTCAATGGCAGCTTATCCAACAGAGCTGCTGTAGTAAACCAAAGAAAACATCTGATAAAGGAAACAACGGTTTATTGTCACAAATTTCCGTAGTAACTATAGCAATGACTCCGTTTACGAAACTATATGAACCACTAAACAACACCCTAAAAGACATCACAAATCTAATTGCAATGCTCCATTCCAAGTTAATCTTCAATGAGGGCTTTGTGGTAGCAAGCTCACAGCCAGGAAATGTGAACGCCCCACCTAAAGTAACTAGTCCTAATACCAGCTCATGTTCAAGATCTACGTCAACCTCTTGTGGGGACCTTGATGGTGAAATTGACAGGCCGACACATTTTGGGCTGGTCCGTGGGGGGGGGGGGCAAGAGCTGAGGGAAATGGTCCTTGATTAGGACACACACCCATCCCTTGCTTTGCCGACGCCGGATGGGTGGAACTTGTCAAGGGGCAGGGGCCTTTAACAGCCTAACAGTCAGCTGAGACACCTTGATGCACAGCTCCAGACGTGCCCTGCTACTCAACAGGTAAACAGCCGCTGAATGGTTCCTGATAAGCCATCATTGAACAATTTCTCACTATTTGTCAACCCGGACAATGGCTTTTCTAAGCAAACATGGATGACAAAAAGCTGTTCCTTGCCCACAAAACCGAGAAAATCTAAACAAAAAGGAAAACATACATTAACAGTTAAACATATAATAAAGAAAACACTGCAATAACAGGAACTAGCTGTCCCCGATAAGGTTATTGTGAACATTGATGATCTTGAGGTATGGGGGACACCTGAGACTCGAGAACCCGATTCAGAAGGAGGGATCCCAGTGGTGCGGACTAGGGGCGAGAACAAGCTAATTTCTTTAACAAATCTATCTTTGTACTCCACTCACAACCAGATGGAAGCTGTGATTGAAGCTCAATTGGCAGTACCCCCCAAAAACATGGAAAGACCGGAGGATACTATACGGGCCCCTCAGCTGGCTCCAAGAAAGAACAGCCCTTTTCGGACTCTTGCAGAAAGAAGGGACCGTCTGGCAAAGAAACTCGCCCCGAATCAGAGGTTTGAAGACACCCCTTGGAAACAAGCAAGGATGAACAGGGGAAAACCAAATACAACCTTTATTATATTTATTTATTCACATTTGTATAGCGCACTTGCAGCCCATGGACTTCGAGGCGCTATTACAAGTAAGTGTTGGATTCTTGATTCAGCGGATATGCATGAGACCGGAGGTCTTATGGATACACAATTACAGGGTTACACAAGTAACCCTGTAATTACACAACCCTGTAATCCTGTAACCCTGTACACAAGTAACCCTGTAATTACACAAGTACGAACCTTAGGGTTCGCACCCTCATTGCCGAGATCGCCACCTGGGAAAGCTGCCGAACCAAAGGACCCTGGTAGTCCTTTCTTAAAGCCAGCCAGCGTCTTCAAATCATTGGCCCCTATGCAAAAGGAAAGGAGACAAGACTCTGGGATTAATGACATACTGAGACCCTCGACGCATCACCGGGAACGACTAAGAGATTGGTCCTGCTGTATAAGACTGAAAAGAGTCTTGGACCAAGGCCAGCAGTGCATTTTAAACAGACATAATTTAATTAAACTCTGTCAATGCATTCCTCATCAATTCAAATTGTACCAGACGATGTCCGCTTCTTGGAGTTCCATAATGAAAAACGTACAGATGAGGTATATCTCCATCTCTTCAGTTATTAAAGACATGCAGATGGAGGCTGCAACTAGTTTGCTCTCCTTATGCTTTGATGCAACTAGCTTGAGTAAGACAGATTCTCAACCCAATGATCCTACAAATCGAGAAAACCCATCTAGACTGCCAATCAGATAGCAGAAGTGAGCCTTTGAAATTAACCAGGAAAGGAGGATCCTAAGAAGTCCAATGCCCACCACTCTTGTAGAAAGACTGTTAAAAGGAACAGGTCTAGGGAAACCTACATTAAGGAAGGAGAGGGAAAAGCTAGTCCAGCCAACCGAAAAGGTGGGCGACAATCCTCAGTGTAGATCGGTGATACTTGGCTCAAGTCGAATGTGTTATCAGGTCTCAAAATCCACCGAAAAAGAAATCTGTCAGCGAGCTGTAGGGGACTCATGGAAGCCTTCCCTGTATTTGCTGTCCTGGAGTACTTGAGGGTTCTCACACTTGACAAAAAAAGGGAATACCTCATGGAACAATGCAGAATTTGTCTGTTTGCAGGAAACATGGCTTTCTAGAACCCCTGTACTGGATGCCTTTGTGTCCAACTTAAACCCAGCAATTACATCCACATGGGGCGCTCCATCTGCAGGGTTGCCGATGCTGATAAAAAACGGATCATCCTTTAAACCACTAAGATCAGCTAATCATGGGCCCTAGATACAGCTGACGGTCTTAAAACAACGAGCTAATACTGCAACCTCCCCAGTGAAGACAAAGAAGTACTTAGCCTTGATCAACATACAATGGAACCCAAAGAAAAGGGACGAGGCCCAAATGCTGCTATACTCTGCAGAGGTCGTAGATGAGGCGTGCAGTCTAGATAATGCCTCTATAATGCTATGGGGTGACCTAAATCAGTCCTGTGGAGACGGTCAACCCGACAACGCAAAACATATGACTAACTCCCTGCGCCTGAAAAGCCAAATGTTACTTACCGCTCCATATGCTGATTGGAGCCTAGGTAAGACGACCTCGCGGAGGGAGGTAGGAACTAACAGGTTCGGGTTCAGCATCCAGAATTCCAGCTCCCCTGAATTCTGTGATTCAGGCTTCCTCTAAGAGGGCTCTTTTCTACGATGTACCTCTTTGCCGTTTGAGTAAAAACCAGCAGAGATGTCTATCGCCTAAAAGAGCGGCAGAACACACACCGCCAATAACCAATGCTGCAAAGAAAACACAGTATGATTAGAATCAATCAGGCAATATGGAATTATTTAGACAATCAGATATTTCTCTAAGTACATAGATAATGGTTGAGGTGGTGTTGGACCTTAATTGATGAACCTACAAGAAAACCCAAGACTATGAGTATGCACAAGTGATAACCACAAACTCACTATGACCGATACAACACCCAGCAGACCTGATAAGTGGAATTCCTAGGGAAAATGGGTACCAGTTGAAAGGAAAACAACGGCAAGTACAAAACAACAAATGGGAAGGTTAGTAAGGAAGAATATACATGGGCGGCACAAGGGTCGCACTAGTGACGGGTTGGTGCACACACTGGAAAGCGTCACTTCTATGCACTCTGTTAAGGTAGAAAAGGCAAGAATAAATTATATAGTTCCAGGAATCTACATGTGTGAGAAAGACTGATGATTTTCAGGTAATGAACAATACAGGAGAATTGGATGAGTTTTACCTTAATTGCACAACCGTAGGCCAAGTTGGCAAAGCAGTCTTGTAATGTGCAGCGTGGTACTCTGCGTAGGAAGATAGTTCGAATTGCGTAGAGTGGCCAGAAAAAGTAATCTCACCAGACAGGGTGAAAGCACAGTGGAATTCCAGGGACGATCCGAGGTCAGCAGCAGGGTTCACGGATCAGACTGGAGGGAAAGACAAATGCAATCCAAGGACAATCCGAAGTCGGCAACAGAGTTCAAAGTCAGGTTGAAGGAACAGGCAAGGACAATCCAAGCAGACAAAGGTGGGTCGAAGATCCAGGAAGTCAAGTAATCTGGAGGAAAAAAGGTAATAAGCACCGGAACGGGATGAAACCGAAGGAACGTAATGCCACAATTAGCAGCAACAAGCCGCTGAGTCCCTTCGGCTTTTATGGTGCAGGGGGGTGGAGCCTCCTTACGCATTCACTGCGCACGGGACGTCTCAGCTGATGCGACGTTCTCTGCTGCATGGCCAGACACCATGGCAACTGATACCGAAGCCACAACGAAGTTCTGGTACGCGCTTGCCCCCGTAGGTGGCCACAAGAAACGGGAGGTACTGCAGAACGGGGCCGATATGTAACACCAAAGAAGAGCTCAATGGGCACGATTGATGAAATCCTGTGATTTACACATGCTAAACGGGGCCTCGAAAAAGAGAAGATATTCAAGCCAACATGGCACTGGGAGAGCTGGGCATCAGTCATTGACTACATCTTTGTTTGCAGACGCCTGATTGGCGCATTCCAATCCTCAGTAGTAAACAATACGGAACAAAGCGACCACATCCTACTCAGAGCTCACTGGCTTACGGAAGAAGCCTGACAAACCTGTACATACCAGTGCAATGTTGAGGCGAAGAATATAGGTGCAATGCTAAGACTTCATACACACAATGTCAGTAATATGGCCTGAAATCAGCATAAGCAGTTAAACTGTGGTGGACAACTGAGCCTCTCTAACACTGTTAATGATTTTCTATTGTCAGAGGTCCACCGGAAACCCAGGCATAGAAGGCACCTCAAGCAAAATTCTCATAGACACGTATACAATATCGAACTAGCAATGAAAAAACTAAATTTGAGATGTGAGGTGAGACTACTCAAAGGGCTAGACAAGTTATCGGCCACAAAGAGTATCGCAAGATTGAAGAACACCTATAAAAACTGGATGAAAAGTCAGAAAAGAGAAATGATAAAAAGGGTTGTCAAGTTAATGCTGAGAACATTGATGAAAAATAACAACGCAAGGGAGACATGGTCAATCATCAACTCTATATACTGTAATCACAATCATGCCCTGATAAACAGTGTATCAGAAAGAAATGGGATGCTTTTCTTTGAGGAACTATACAGAGTGTCTATAGTAGACACCCCTTTCTTGATTAAGCAGGCTTCTTGGTGATTAACGTACAATCATGATGACTTAATTTGCCTGATCACACATGCCTGATGGACTGTCAAATATGATGCTGAAAGAAAATCATGAAGAATGGGCGGCTGTGCTGGACTCAATTCTGAAGATGATTGTTAAAACCAGATCTATTCCGCAGTCCTGGAAGGAGGCAATCGTAGTCCCGACCTACAAAAGCAGTGATCGCGATGACCCAGGGAACTACCGGCTGATTGCGCTTTTGGACTTCCTGGGAAAATTGTATGCAACTCTCCTCTTGCAGAGACTGAAAGTGTGGGCAACGGAATCTGGGCACCAAGACTAAGTGTATTTGTGTTTATGAAAGGCCTCAGGACCTCTCAATCTTTATTCCTTCTCTCACTGCTGAAAAACAAAATGCTAAAAACCAATAAAAAAGACTACTTGGCATTTGCAGATTTCTCGAAAGCATTCGACAGTTTAAGCAGATAATTGATTTTGGAAAATGTAACGAATTGGAACTGCCCAATGGACCTTATAGCCCAGATCAAAGCTCTACACACAGATACTTTTTTCAGAAGGTCTACTGAGAGATAGCATTAAAACAGAACGCAGAGTAATACAGGGCTGTCCGCTTGCTCCTTACATTTACAACCTATATATCTCTGACCTTGCGGCGTTCATGAAACTATGCACCTGCTTCCACCCGAAAATAGGTGGGGAAGAAAAAAACAATCTTCTATACGCAGATGATCTTGTACTGGTGGACAGGACTCCAATAGGGAAGTGAGCTGCTTGGAAGAGTATACCATAGTGAATAAACGTTTGATTAACATAGGGAAAACCAAGGTCATGCAACTACAGAAATATAACAATGGAAAGCAGACTTTCCGCTGGTTCATTGGTGGAAACAAACTGGAATGTATTCCAACTTTTAAATATCTGGGCCTGTAAATAAATCAGAGAAGGGAAACATGGCCACCCTGAAAAGGAAACTGGAAGCGTTGGCCAACCAAGCCTTAATCCTTAAGAGAAGATTCTGTACCTTCTCCCTGCAACCTGTGCTTGTTTCTACAAAGCCAAGGCAGTCCCAATATTAACATATGGTTCGGAGGCAATGGTAACCATCCCGCGCCAGCTGTGGCCGTTACTCCAAGGGAACTCCTGGAAGCATGTCTTGGCTTACCAAAATCAAAACCAATATAAATTGTGAGAAGAGAATTTGGTCTAATCTCACTTAGGGCATCAGTCGACTGGAAATCCATATGCTTCTTTAGGAAATATATAACACCGGACCCAGTCTTTTGCTTCCAAATGATACAAGCTGACCTAGCGAAGAGAGACAATGTACTGGGCTTATTGTGGGAAAGTCCTTGCAGAAAGCTTATAGATACAATTGAGGCCTCACCAGAAGAGCTTTTGACCAACCCGGACAAAACTAAAAACAAGTTGTGGGAATAAGACTGGATATCCACTGGGTAAGAAGCCAATAATTATAAACTCTACAAACAGCTCTGACTTGAGTCGAGAGCCTATGGTTAGCCGCAGGGATACATAATGAGATTCCCAGACCCGGAGTACAGAAACCAGCTGATGAGAATCAGATTCAACCTCCTCCCGACTATGGAGATTATGGCAACTGGATCAAAAGGCCGACGTGCAGATTCTGTAGGACAGCATTATCATCGGAAACCCTACAACATCTCGCCACAACATGCATGGCTTTAATGGAACTGAGTTTTAAGCACCTTGCCAAGCACCTCAAAAATGCTGAGTCCTTATCTGCAGTTGAATGGTGGTCAATAGCACTGAGAGGTGGCTTTGTGGGTCTCACCATCACCATGGTTGATTTTATTTGTGAGTGCTTAGGCTCGAAAGGCCATGTATGGTAAATCCCTGCTAACCGATGGGGGGTGCTGTTTGACAGAAAGTTAAGACAATTGCCAGGATAAAAAGGGAATGTTCCTCACCTTCCTCAGTTGGGACAAGACTGATGCAACTTAAAGTGTTTTGCCAGATGCAACAGAATTTAAACGTTTTGCAAAAGGTTTTGTAATAAACTAATATGCAATAAAAAAAATAAATAAAATGAGATTAGTACCCAGCAAGGGTCAACGAGCTTGTTACAAGAAAGCTCATTGGCCCTCGCCCGGGCCTTACCTTGACCAGAATGCTCTGAAGCCTCTGCTTCTCCGCCATGGCATCCCGGAGTGGCCGTCATGGAAGGGGCGAAGGGACTACATGTAGTCCTTTCGCCCATTACATTGCGCCCATTCTTTTGGTTAACTTTTTTTTTTCATTGATTTTAATGTCCACCATGGAAAAGGAGAAGGGACTACCAGCCTTAACAACAGGGAATGTTTGTAGAAGGCTTGCTTGGCTTTTGAACTGTCATTGGAAGACAGCTTTTTTAAAACATAAGCTGAGGCTGGTGTAACACTCTGACAGAGTGCAGTTGGGCACATTCGTCTTGCAGTCATGGCACAATGGAGGAACCGTTGCCAAGGTAGAGGAAGCCATACAACTATGTGTTCAGTTCATAGGTATGACGTATACAAATAGATACTGCACAAATTAGAAGACTGAGATTTCTGGCTGATGTAAAAAATGGCAGACTCCATAGGAATCCACAGTATTTGCACCAGCATGCTGTCGCAAATGCTAGTGGCATAGAGGAAGGGAGCGGTGTAATCGTAAATTATGACCCGCCCCTTTGAGCCATGATGTGAATGAAATGCATTAAAAGCCTTAGGAAAGGTAATATTGGTATGCCTGTCTGTGTATAGTTTGATAGTTCGTACAGAATAAAAACAGAGGAGGTGAGAGCACCAAGGAAAAAGAAGCAGGGCATGCTAAGATCGCTGAGTGGTCGGCATCAGAGACAAAGAGAAATGTTGTTATCCTTGGATCGGGCACCTGAACCATAAGAAAGATAGGAAGTATGAAGAAGCTCGGAATGACATTTCTTGCATATGGAGTGCAGGCTGGTCTGTGTTAGACAGCATAACAGAATCATTTTGGCCAAGAAGGTGGACCTTATTTTGGTATCGTCACAAGACTGTTCTACTCCTGAAGTGAATTATTTTGCCTGGTATTGAAATGGAAGTACAGCAAGAGTAGCTGGAAACATAAACGTGTGTTAATACTTAGGTTCTGAGTCCTTTGGTGGTGGAAAAGGGGAGGGAGTTTTTATGGTTGGTAATCTATTCTTTTAGATTTATTTATTTTCATTTATTAAGCACACAAAACCCTCAGGCATCACAGCGCTGTTACCACCAGTTACACTCAATTAAGATCAGGAGAAGAGCGTATGTATGCCAAAGTCAAGAGTCAGGTGCATAGGTATGCGAGAGTCAGGTGGCTTAAGTGAAGAACCACCTTTTCAATGCTTTTCTGAAGGACCCGTAGGATCGGTACACTCTTAAGTGTGTTGGGAGAGAGTTCCATTGGTGAGCTGCCACCGATGGGAAGCTTGCACCACCTCTTTTTACCTATTGGATTTGCTTTGCATGAGTCTATGGGTGACTCTATGAGTCACAGGTCTGGAAGATTGGGCCTTCCGGAATCTTTGGCAAAGGTAAGGGGGGCAGAGTTGGACAAGCATTTATGAGCGATGGATAGGGTTTTAAAGATGATCCTTTCCTTAACCGGGAGCAGGGGAATGTTTCTTCTCGCCTCGGTTATGTGCTCTTTTTTCCGGAATGTTGAGTGCCACTTGGATGACATTGTTCTAGATCACTTGAAGTTTGTGGATGTTGTGTGTCGAGGTGCCAGCAGAAAGGGCATTGCAGTAATCTAACCTGCTCCAATGATGGCTCTAGCAATAGTCAGAAACCTGTTTAGGGCTAGAAAGGTCTGGCAGCATTAATTTGCTTCGTGGTGTATGCGACTGATGTGGCAATGGCGTTGGCCTGGCGGGTCAGTGAGAGCAAGGAATCAACGTACACGCCTCGGGTCTTTACTAATGCAGAGACAGGAATCTGAAGCCTGTGAAAGCTGAATGAGGTTTGTGATGAACATATATAGAAATATAAGTCAAGTTGCTTCATCTTGGCCCAGGTTTTTCTGTTCGAATACAATGGCAAATAAGTGAGTTATTAATATATACCAGGTATTTTTAAAGAAAACATTTTGGAGAGTTCTGGTATTATGTGTGTTGGACTCTCAGTGCTATTTGTTAATGATATGGGGGATAAATGAAATGAGAGAACGATGCCTCTTTACTGCATTGCTGCTTTTCATTCTCCTTTGAAATGATGATAAAAACAAACACTCCTTGAATGGGGTCTCGCCCACTTACAGGGACATGGGCTGGTTGGTCACTTTTCAGCTACTTCTTCAATGCCGTTAAAGGTTGTGCATGATCTTTTACCAAGCCTCAGACGACATGGCCTCCTCCTCCCCCAGATCATAACTATGCTGAGGAGAGGAATATGGAAGAGCTTTTAGTTTATGGACCCACCTGAGATGTTCTGCATGATCGGCAGACATGGTGGCCAACCGGTGGGTTTGGGATTTGATTAGGGATGCCATTTCATCAATGTGGGCAACCTTTGTCTGGAGTTTGGAATTGTGATCCCCTGCCTGCTGCTCCGCCCGGTGGCGCTAAAGTCTCTCCTTAGAAGTTAGTACTCCATTCTGGAGAGCTCGAGCCTGCAATTCACACCAAGTGCTTTTATCACTTCCTGATCAGCAGACCCTAAAGCATGATGAGGCTTGGTCAGGTGACCCCTATTATTTTGCAGAGAGATTCTTTGGTAGCCATCAGCTTTAGCCCATTAGAAAGTCGGCACCTACACTTTCTCTGATTTCTTCTAGAATATCACCATTATCCGTTCCAGGCATTAACTCTGCCTACTCTGCTCTAAAATAAGTGTAGCCAGTCTTGATGTGTGACAACTTCTGCTTCTTCACATATGTTTCTAGAACATTTCAGACTTTTCTTCAGGCTCAGGGGCTTTCTTCCAATGTTTCCAGTAATCCTGCTTTTTGTGGTTATTGTTGGGGGTCGCCGGCCATGTCCATCCGGCAGGCGACCCCCGGGGTGCTGCTTCCTCACAGCACCCAAACAGGCCCAGCGCCTGTGGGAGTTCGGGGCCTGCCATGTCCATCCGGCAGGCCCCGCGGCGCTATGGGACACCAGCGCCATCGGGGTGGGGGCACAGCCTGCCAGGGTCCTGACCATGCGGACCTCGGCCACCGTACTGGCACGAGAGTCCCATGGCAACAGGGCCTGCAGGCCTGTACCTCCCACAGGTAGGCCTGCGGCCTACATCCTTAATGAGACACGGACTCAGACCAACCTTCCACGGAGTCTGCAGCCGTTCTGATTCACGTGCCTGCAGGGCTCCCTTTTATTAGCTTGGGCCATGACAAAGTCCTGGCCCATCTTAAAAGGGCAATGCAAATGGGGAGGGGACACATCCCCTTAAAGGGGCAATACACGCAGGAGGGTTCACCACCTCACATCCCTCCTTTTCCATAAAAACAAAACAAACGTTACACAATAACTACTTTCCACCCTTCCCGTTGCAAACAACATTACTTCAAAATCGTGGGACCAACTTCCCACAGGATATGCTATTGACACCCACTCTTCTCTATATATCACCCACCGACCCATCACCCTCCGATGACGGTCAAGGACGTACACCCCGGTGGATGGTTAGCAGCCGGACCGCACATGATACCCTTTATTAACCTGGGGTATGGACCTGCCACCATTTGCATGACGCTACGGATCGCCATTGATACCATATAGAGCACCCCCCACCAAATGCAGGATCAAAGCTTCCCCTCACTGTCCTCTACTGAGACCACTTACGCAAAGCATGTAAATACTATGCAGGTTCACAGCAATAAAACGCATGTTCACTGAGTCCGCTTCAAGCCATGGTGGGATTGCAGGAGACCAGTTCATTTTCCCTCAGCATCTGTTCAGGAGACACCTCCCTGTGTCCAGGTCCATTGATGGCATCGTTCAACACCGGCAAAGCCGCGCCTGGCCGAAGATGCCAGGGGCCACATCGGTGTAGACCCTTGATGTTGTGGGCAGTCCGTGCAGGGGTCCCCCCTTGATGGTACAGTCCACGGCCGACAAACCCGCACCTGGCGGGTACCAGGGGCCACATCGGCATACTCTCCTGATATTCAGGGCAGGCGTCCAGGCTGCTCCTGATGCTGTTGATAGGGGACGGTGCTGCAGGTCAGTCACGGGCGACAGGACATCGCTCACCCCCCTCTTCTCGATGCTCCCCCAGTCAGGAGTGACTCTTTCCTCCAGGGGTGCAGGAGGGCGCACAAGCACTCAGGATGAGCTGCAACCCATCCCTGTCCGCTGCACTGCTTTGAGGTGTTGGCTTGGCCAGCCACAAGTTGTTGGTTGCACTCAGGGGGGCGGCAGGTATCTCTCCCAAGCCCACGTGGGTTGGACCACACGACGGCATGGCATGCAGGGCGAATGCAGTGGTATATTGTTGGGGCCACTTACAATGCCGCAGGTTGACTTCTGCGGCAGGGTGTCCGGACAACGTCTATTTATATTCTTGTTGGTGATGCTTTCCGACTGCTGGTACACAGCATGGATTCTTGTCCAGCTGGCCGTGCAAGAATTTTCTGGTGTTATCGGTGCACAGTGGGAGTCAGCCTCTTGGAATACCTGGCAGCGCAGAGCGCCTCTACCCCAGTGCTGCGGGGTCTTCACGCATGCAGCCTTCCATGCTTGATAATACTGATGAGATGTACAGTGCACAGAGCCCAGGATGTTTAGATGCATGTGGCCTGGAACCCTTAGGAGTATAAGAGTGTACGGCCCACCCCAAGCATAGTGTAGCCACTGTTGGTGCCGGCGCGGTGCCACACATCAGCGACATATGGCTGCCCTGGGGTGCACAGTTCTTTCCCTGCACCGTCTCTTCTCCAGACAAGGGCATGCTCCCATGGTAGCGGGACACTTGTGACAGGGCGATGCTGGCAATGTGGCGCTGATAGTGGTGTGGGCAGCCCCATAATTATTATTCAGCTCCTCTTGCATGGAGGCACGGAGCACTTCCTTATTGGCCCCACTGGGCTGGGCTCTTGAGAAGAGCCCTTTCATTTTCCGGGGCTCCAGCGCCAGAGTGTTGCTGAGAGTCACTACCTCGAGGCCTGGGGTCTTCATTGGGGGCCTTTTTTGGGTGCCTGGAGCTCCGGCGGGGAGTATGCACTCTTCTCTTCCAGAGCACAGTGGCTTCTCCCCAGCAACAGGCCGGGATCTTCTCCGGGGTGCGTTGGGCGATGCGGCCCTCTCCGGGTGCTGCCTCTCTTGGTATGTGTGCTCCGACCCTAGTCACCGCCGGTGCTTAGGATTCTGCTGGGGCTTGCCTCGAATCATGTTGGGGCTCACACGGGAGCCTCTTCAGGGTGGATCCACCTTTTTCTTTATATATGTATGTTTTTTCTTTATCACCGGATGCACAGGATTAGCTAGGGTTCCTTTCATGCAGGCAACGCAGCATGGCAGTGTGCAGTATCATGCACACTGCAGTTCTTTATGACAAGTGGCATGAGAGCGGGCACTTTGCTGGTCCAGTTACGTTCTCCCTGGTGAGTGTCGTGCAAAGAACCACTCTTTCAATACTCCTGTGGCTATGCACAGCGCGTGTGGACTGTCGGCCATGGTTCGAATTGTGGACAGCTGGAATCACATGCGAGCACGACACGTAGGTGGCATTACGACGCAACGTTTACTGCCGTTGGTCCTGGGCTCGTTAAGGGGCTGCGTGCATCGTCCGTGCACTGACAACTTATTTTTCTGCTTTGTGGTTTTGTGGCCCAGACTGGCTATGGTCTGCTCATGCTGTGTATGTTGGTGTTTCTAGTGTCTGGTGGCCTTTGGGCCAAAGGGTGTCCTTGTAGGCTTGATTACTGTCCTGATGGGTGGATTGCGACATTCCTGGAAGTTCCAGCTGTCAGTGTAGCCGTGTGCGGACAGCCTCGTGTTGGTGTAATTCTAGCTGACAATGCAGCGACGCGTCGTGTCTTTTCTTTGATGTTATGCCGCAGTGAACAGCTCCTTACTTCTCCTCATGACAGAGATGCTGCTTCAGTCACGGTCACCTCCCCCCTCCTTTCCTGGGGGTGTTTGGGCCCCGGGCGCACCCCACCACAGTGTGACCCAGGCGTACACTGGAATGCAGACGGTGGGCATAGGCCAATCCCACCCTGCGGTGGGGGACAGGCGCTCCGCACCGGAGCGTTTAATGTTCTCTTTTTCCTTGGATCTTGGAGCCTCTTTCACCGCCGTAGGCCCAGGCTCACAATGGGGCTCGAGCGGCGGCTCCGCGCAGGATGGGCACCACCAACGGGCTTCCCCTCTCCCCGCTTGCACAAGCACCCCCTCAGCAGCGGGCCGCAAGCGAGGAGGGGCACCAGCTGACACTTTCTTCGGACGCTGCGCACCCACATCAGCCCTTGTAGGGGCCGGTGCACATCTCTCCGGTTCCACTGGAGACTTCCTTGTTTGGCATGTGGGGGAGTCTGCAGGCGAATCTCACACCTGGGCCGCACGAGCACCCTCCACAGGGCCGTGGCCCATGGAGTACTCGCCGCATCCCCACATTTCCTTTGTCTTCGCTCCTCCTCCTTTATGAGCGGAAATGGACGCCGCACACATCTCGCTAACCTCACTTCCCCAGTGGGCACAGCCACTTCATATTGACTTCGTTGGGGACAGGCACACACTTTTCATATTGCAGAAGATTACCGCGGGCGCCTCTTCTCTCCATCCATTTTTTTTTTCTTTTTTTTTTTCCCGTTTCGGCAGACCGCCACGGGCACACCTCACCATAGGGTGGCCCGGGTCCACTACGCAGCGCAGGCGGCGAGGCGCAAGCCAATCCAGGCCCATTGTGGGGTTGGGCCCTCGTTCCTTCCTTTTCTCTCTCAACACACTTGAGATATGGGCATGGGCTCCTCCTCATATTCTCTCTGTTGTCGTCGAAACAGAGAGTCCGACTTCCTCGTGGCCATTGTTGGGGGTCGCCGGCCATGTCCATCCGGCAGGCGACCCCCGGGGTGCTGCTTCCTCACAGCACCCAAACAGGCCCAGCGCCTGTGGGAGTTTGGGGCCTGCCATGTCCATCCGGCAGGCCCCGCAGCGCTATGGGACACCAGCGCCATCGGGGTGGGGGCACAGCCTGCCAGGGTCCTGACCATGCGGACCTCGGCCACCGTCCTGGCACGAGAGTCCCATGGCAACAGGGCCTGCAGGCCTGTACCTCCCACAGGTAGGCCTGCGGCCTACATCCTTAATGAGACACGGACTCAGACCAGCCTTCCACGGAGTCTGCAGCCGTTCTGATTCACGTGCCTGCAGGGCTCCCTTTTATTAGCTTGGTCCATGACAAAGTCCTGGCCCATCTTAAAAGGGCAATGCAAAGGGGGAGGGGACACATCCCCTTAAAGGGGCAATACACGCAGGAGGGTTCACCACCTCACAGTTATGTTGCATGTGAATGAACGTTGGTATGATGTATGTAACAGGGAGTGTTTTCACATTAGATAGCTTCATACGAGTTACATCTATGTCTTCTAGGTTTTCATGTCTCTAACCTTTTTCTAAATGATAGAGCGTGTGCATACAGTTCTGTCGGGACTCAGCTACTGATAACCCAGGCCCACTTACATCCTTATTTTGATGGCTGCTGATGCAGGATAAATATCAGAAATTGGGATTTTTTTATTGTATGGCAGGCACAGAGGTCTCAGGTTATGCTGTCTACAATCTTTCAGGTTTGAATAGCCACAAATTGACTACAGGTCCCATAATTCCATACTCCATTTGTCACATGGACTGGCTTCCTCTGCCTCTAACCTTCCTCATAAATGCCAACCAACCCCTGAGAACGTTTTCTATTTTCTTGCTGCTGATGCCTGCATAAGCTAAGCAGTTTGCTTCATTTTTCTCATTTTCATACTTTCTTGTTGTGTGGGGAATGCCAGCTGGGGTTCCCAGGCATCCCGATGTTTCAGTCAGATTTTGTTGGGGCTCAAAGTGGTGACACTTCTTTGTTGTGGGACCACCTTCACTTGTCCACTATGCGGGTTGATAATTTACCACCAAAACAAGCACAGCTGAATTAGCGAGGAGATTTCTGCGGGGGGAGACTCCTAATTCGATTCTAAGCTCCATGTGGGGGAGGAGTGGTCTTACATGCTTACTGCTGGGTTCCTTGGTATTGTCATGTGCATTGTCTCCTAATTGGCTGCACACAGCCCCTTCATTTCCACAAGGCCCAGGATTAAGTATAAATACATTTTCAGTAGAGGTGATTTAGAGCAGCAACAGTACAGCAGAAGCTCTATTCAGACCGTGACAATGCAAGGGGTGGAGAAGTTGTTCCCTGAAGATTATGAGGACGTTATAGAAGAGACTGAAGAGATGTTGGCTTATCCGACTTGGACTGGAGATGTCCTCCTGTTTCTGAGTGCTGTCGTCTCAGAATCCATAGATCATGCTGTTACTGGAACCCTTTTTGGATTGCTAGCGGAGATCGGGCGGCTATTTCTTCTGCTACAGCCCCTTAACCTTCCCAAATGCAATCCTTTTAGGGCTCTTTGTACAATGCAGGCCAGGAGGGATGCCCATCCAGGCCTCCTTCTGATACTCATAAGAAGACACACTTGCCTCTAACCCTCTCATCCCAAGGCAGAGACAGCAGCCATTCCAACAGGTTCCCTCTGGCCGCGAGGGACATAATACTCCAGCCGAGGGAGCATGGTAGACCCAGCTCTGATAGCCTCGCCTGCAGACCCTGAGCATGGGACACAATCTTTTTGATGCTCTAGAGTCTTTGCCACCTTTGGATCCAGTGACTGGTGTAAATTAAGGTGAACTTCCTGCACCCAATGGTGTTACCAATCCCATCTGTGGGTCCATGTTTCATGCTGCCTCCATCATACACCTAAATCCTAATGAATGGATTCCCCATCCTCGCATAGAAAGATACTTTGAGGCACAAATTAAGGTCAAGAAAGATGAGGTCTGAGTGTCAGAGGCCTTCCCTCCTTGAAAAGGCTGTGGTTACAAGGCGTGGCAGGATTTTCAGAACATGTGGTTGGATACTGTGGGACCGTCTGCGAAAATCTTTGGAGCTATCTGAAAACACTAAGGGCCTGATTCATGGAAGTGTTTTATAAAGGCGCAATGCCATAGGAAAACGTTCTTTCTGTGAATCAGGCCCTAAACTGGATGACACAACTATTGATCCAGTGATACCGAGTGTTTGTGTCCACAGTGCATTACACTTTTTAGGGAACCCCAAAGCCACACTCAGTTCTGAAGGGAGGAAAGATGTATTGTTTAAAATGAACCATAAGTTGAGGGGTTTTGCTGACAGGCAGCTGGATAACACAGGGGGGTTTCTGTTTGGCGACATCTATGTCAAGGATGTCAGCTGTTCTAACTCACCCTTCCCCTGGCTGGATACAACCCAGACAACTCTGTACCACATATTCAAGGCTAGTGTTTGTGAACGGGCTGGTCAAAGCAGGGGCTGTTCAATCAGCCAGTTCCAAAGGCAGAAGACCCCTCGGCTTCCAGGGGTCATGGCAGTGGGCCAGCCATCCAGGGGGTTCAGATTCTTTTCTATCCACAGTGAGGGCAGGGATTCACAGGAGGTTTTCCACACAGATGCAGAGGAAGATGTTTTAATGGTAGGCATTCCTTTCCCTGTTCCTCAGAAATGTGGGTACTGGATTTAATTCTTTTTGAAGAATTAGAAATTGATCTCCCAGGATATGTGATTTCTCCAGACAGTGGTTGGCTATATTTCAGCTTTCGAAATTGAGTCCATAAGGCCGATTCAGCAAGCCCTTGATCTCAAATGAGTTACAGAAAGTATTGCAAAATATTGCAATATAAAGTGTATCACCTCATTTCTTGAGTTTCTGATGCAATCTCTTCTTGGTAGAGAAGAAAGGCATGTCCTCTGTGCTCTCAATCAGTATTTAGTGGATCACCATTTCAATATGGAGACCATAGCTATTCTGCACAATGTCCTACCCCAGGGGATTGAGGGGTAAGATTAAAACTTTATGAGGAGCCTGTTCTCATTAATTCCGAATTCATGAAGTCTTGGAGATCCAGGTGCAGTTGGAAAGGTTACTAGTTCACATCCCTTTCTTCCCTTCTTTTCTCAACTCCGTGGTGTGTAGCCAAATGGCCCACTGCAGTCCATCTTTGCAGCCAAGGCATTCACTTGGTGATATATCTGATGACATTCTATTGGTGTCTCAGTCCCTCTAAGAATGCCTCTACCACCTGCAGCTAGCAATCAGCCTCGTGTTGGGGTGGGAGCTTGTCATGAATTTGGACAAGTCTGACATTCACAACATGGAGTTTCCGACATTCTGAATTTCCCTTCACGCTGAGTCCAGTTATTTTCCCAGGTCAAGATACTTTCCATAAAGATGGAACTGAGGCAAGCCTTAAGAATATCCCTGGTCACTCTTCAGTGCCCGGCCGGAATTATAGATTGCCTATCCTTTATGATTCAGGCAATATTTCCTGTGTCTTCGTATTACAGGGCTCTTCAGGGGCTAAATTAGGGTAAGTCTTACTTGGGAAAGATTGCCCTATCTTCAGACACCAGTGAAGAGCTCCAGTGGTGATTGATTGATTCACAAGGGGGCATGAAACAAGAGGGCAACATTTGGTTCCTCCCCAGATCTAATATGAGAATCAGATGTCAGCATGAAGGGATGGAGTGCAAGGTGGGAAGACATCTTGAATGGAGGACAATGGTCGGTCTGGGAGTCATGAGAGCACATACATTTTTTAGAGATGCTGAAGGGTGAATGTGCTGGGAGGACATTCAAAAAGGAACCAGTGATTGAAGTGAGCGGGAACAGTCCGTTCCATTCCTCTATTTTTGTGACCATATTCACCATTCTACATAGAGGATTTGTCCATTCAGGTTCCTGTGTAAAGTGTAAAGTTGTAATAGAAGACTTAGTTACTAATCACTTAGACTATTGCAATCCCCCAGCTGCAATACCTTGTCACATGTTGCACTATGCTTCCACCTACCCTCTCCACTGCTGAAATCACAGTTCCACTAATTTGTTCAGTACACTTCTACCACTGAAAGGAAGACGCCCAGTGTTCCATTCTCCTTTGCATGGACAACATCTCTGTGATATGGCATGTCAATCAGCAAGGAATTCTGTCTGTCTGAGCAGATTCCTGTAAGAGTGGAGTTCTTTTGAGGGAATCAGAACATGGCGAGATTGGTGCTCCAGAGACTGGGGGCTTCATGCATCAGCATTTCAGACTCTATCAGAAGGGCTCTTCTGGAAAGCCAGAAGAGGCAGGTTCATGTGGGAAAGGCTTTGTTCCTGCTGGCTCTTCAGAAGACAGTGACCTTGCCATTTAGCCTTTCAGTCTTTACCAGGCAACAGTCAGAATGCTTGGGCCCCCTCACATCCACTAATAATGGACAGAACACTGCAGCTTTTGCCATGGACGACTTCAGGTCTTTTTTCTAACGCGGCTGTGGAATTCCTACAGGAATCCTGGGTATCTGGGACCATAAAGGGCTGCGTGTCCACATGGTGAGCCTGGGTACAATGGTTTGTGCCGAGAAGTTTGGATCCCTCTGTTAGATCCCTCTGTGTTCCCGGTTTTAGAGTGGCCACTTTTTTTGAGTGACTTGGCTTTTGAACTTTCCCATAGATCATTCAATCTGCACAGATTTGAAAATGTGGCTCAGCATCTATAGGTGGATGGTAAGTTGGTGAGAGACCATCCATGATTAAACACTTCATGTGGGGCATTAGTGTTAAGAAACGACCTAGTGCCATTTGCTTTACCCTTTTGGATGTCAATCTGATTTTGTCAATGTTTGTGGATTGACAGTGCAATGGCGTGTTGATGCTGTAGGCACATTCAGCAAAGCTAGTTATCCTCTTTTCCTTTCAGAGGGTTTTGGGTGTCAGGATTTGTGTTTCAGAAAGACTGATCTTACTCTCTTAATGAGGTTTTTAATTTCTGAAAGGCACTTTCCAGGTTAGTTGCATAGCCTTCATTTGCTGATTTTCTCTTGTTGTGGATCATGTTTTGTCTCAGGTTTTATGAGGCCCATACCAAGGACCTGAGGAGTTATTCCTCTCATCTGTTCTTTTTCTTTTGACAGCCTTTTACCTCTGTTTCCTCTCCCTCTTTGTCTACATGCGTCCGCTGGTTAGGTCTCATGCGGGGGTGGATACCACTACCGTTAATACTTATTCCACCAGAGGTGCATGGCTTCCAAAGGTTTCTGGGCTGTGGCTCGACCCAACGATATCGTGAGGTCCACAGACTGGTCTAATGAGAGAGCGTTTAGTACATTTCACAGTAAATTCGGTGGAACATGACTCAGCTGTGGTTTTTCCAGGTGTGAGCTAGCAGAATTCGAGACCTCTGTAGATGCCGCATATTAGCGATTTTACTAGGTTACAATATACATTGGGTATTATATTTAGGCATATCTCACTACCACAGTGGCATTATCATATGCTTTGAATCCCACCGATTTCCACATTCTAATCTCAGCCTCGAGAGTGGTGGTCCAGTGTTTTGAGAATGGGGTTGTCTTATTTGAGCTGAGGCCTGCTTCACCCGATTGGTCTGCACTTGTCAAGAAAAGTGTCCAGTCTTTGAGGAAAGATGGGGTTCATCCTGTACATGTGATAAGTGTACTGGAGAATGATGCACTTTGTAGTCCAGTTTTGTGATTTTATTTCTTCAATTTTCTTTCTGCTGTTGAAAAATATAAGATTAGGGATAGCATAATCCTTGCCTCCATGTCTTAATAAAATCCTTAATAAAATCCCGATTGTACGTCTTAACCTAGCAAAATCACAATTTTCCCGCTGATCTGCATATTCCGAACCCTAGCGGAATGTAACTCTGCCCAGAAATCCTGAGCCGGTGTGCCCATGCCACCTTTACATGGATCCAGTGGTTGCTTCACAGGCTTTGGTGCAGGATGAGTTTATTTACACGGTTTGTTTTCCAATCCGTGGAAATTAAGGGGCAAAGGCAGCCATCAGGTTTGCTATGGTAGCCGCCATTGTGGATTTCTGTTGTTTACATGCACTCGCGAAGGAGATGACCTCATCTTCACTGCACGGGTGCAATGAAAGCCATGGGAATCATGGCGGGTCAGCTTGCATGCAGGAAACCCCTGATCCATCATCACTGTGCGAAGAGATGGATCAGAAAATAACAACCAAAGGACGACAGTAAAGTTCTTTCGTCTCATTTCTCTCTGGCCTCTGTTGCTTGTATTTCTAATTGTTTCTAAAGTTGTAAAACAACAGGTGCATTTTTGATTGTAATTCTGTAAAGGCACAGAAAAACAAAAGTCATAAATGTAATTTTAATGTACCTGCATGATTACTAGCACAACATGAATTTAGTAGGAAAATATTGAGTTTTAGCACTTATTTTTAATTGTGAAACAAATAGCACCGGCATATCTCAATTACCGGTGACTATGTACAATCCAGGGGTCTGCAACCTGTGGCTCTCCAGATGTTTTGGACTACGGGTCCAATAGACTATAGCAATTGACTATGGTGAGTAGGTTTATTGGAGTTGTAGTCTAAAACACCTGGAGAATCAAAGGTTGCACACCCTTGATATAAGGCATTTAGATGTACGGTCACCAGTGGCTTAACACAAAATGTGGTTGCCCCCCTGCGAGCCATGCTGAGGGCCCCCCAACTCAGCAACAAATCACGGGTCGCGCCACACTTTGGGCCGGCCTAGATAATAACGCTTGCGCAATACGCATGGATGAGCTGTTGAAGAGGTATGCCACACACTGCACTAGAAAGATATAAATATGTGTTTTCATGGAATATACAGAACACTTTCTGAGAAAAATTGGCTAAAAAGCCAGATTTTTTGCAATGGTTTTGTAGGGTAACACCAATCCAATACATGCAAGTCACCAAGAGTGCACAGGAACATTAATGCTTTGCTATTAAAAATGCGATGCCACAATGAAAACATGTCCCACTGGCTGCACAATGTAGACCAGTGTAATAACATTACAGTAAAGCATGCCAGGCCGCATTTAGACATACCTAAACTCGTTGCACCAAAATGGCAGTCCAAGCAATAACACTCCTCAAGAAGAGAACACACATTCAAGCCTGCATCTCTACGGCCTCTAACAACACAGCCAAACTTTTTCAAATCTGCAAGTAACTGGTCGCCCCTGTTGCAGTCTTTAACTCTCCTGTTCCCTCCCAGGCACTCCGTATGGCTTTGTTCTCTCACTTCTCCGCTAAAATAAGGACATCCAGTCCCCCATCTCCTCTTCCTCTCCCTCTTCCTCTCTTCGGCCCCCATTGGCCAGCTCTACTTCTCTTCCTCCTTTCTCCCCTTTCTATTTAACAATACCTGATGAGGTTGCTAGACAGGTTAGATCTATGAAAGTGTTGTCCAAACAGGTGCTCCCCTGCTCCTCTAGAACCATCAAGAACCATATTGACACCCTTGCTCCAGTCTTGGACGGTTTCTGTAATCACTCTTTCACCACTGGAATGTTCCCCTCTCCACTTAAGCACTCCCTTGTGCACCCATTCCTCAAGAAGCCACCTGCCTTTCCTGCCTGCCTGGCAAACTATCACCCAATATCCATCACCCCTTTCCTGGGAAAACTGTTGGAAAAAACTGCCCATCTTCCAGCTTAATCTTCACACTGTATCTGTTGGTTGTCTCCATGACCATCAGTCTGGCTTCAGAGCTGCCAGAGGCATGGAAATATCTGCTCTCTAATCTTGATTACAACATTCCTTCTGTCTTCATCCACCTTGATATTTCCTCTGCTTTCGACACGGTCAAGCACGCCATCCTGATTAATCGACTCCATGAGAACCTGGGCATCACGGATCAGCCCCTTGAGTGGATGACCTCCTTCCTCTTGGACTGCCCCTCCAAGGTGCAACTTGGTCCCTTTCTCTCTGCCACATTTCTCTATACCTGTGGCGTTACCCAGGGCTCCATCCTCTCACCCTGGTTTTTCAACCACTTCCCCGGGCAGAGAGTTGGGGGTTAGGGGGAGTAGTTCTCTCTCCTATGCAGGTGCCTTCCTCTGGAACGGCCTGCCTGCTGCTCTCAAACTTGAGCCGGACCACCTGAAGATCTGGAAGCTCAAAACGTTCCTCTTCTCCTCTTCTCTTCTGCTTTCTCTCTCACCCTCCCCTCCTGGCCTACCTGACCTACCTGTCTGCTGTACCAAATTGTTTCTTGGCTACACTCAGAGTCTCACTATGTCCGGACTCATGATCAGTCACCCCTGCACTGCCTCTGGGCCTACCACACACTTAGGGGCTGTAACTGTAACCATACAGTCCCTTGTTCTCCTTGCACTACCCAGAGCCCCACTGTCCACTCCCCGGGCTGCACTTACTCAGAGAATTGCTGCCCTGTTTTTCCCTCCCCTCTCCCTTGCACTTCCCCCCTCCTTTTCCCCTTGCACTTCTCGTTCTCAAACCTGCACGATCTGAATGACACAAGGCCTAGTAAGATCGTTTGTCTTGTCCTTCCTCTATCTTCCCTCCTGAGTCTTGTCGCGCCTAGAAACACTTGTGTACAGGCGCATTATAAATCACTTATATCATATCATTTTTATCACAGATGCCCAGAAAAATATACAATGCCCCAGTAAGAAACGACTAGTCTGGCAGCACCCAAATGCCAGGTAATTACACTTAGCAGGACTGCTTTATCAGAAATGCACGGTTATAAAAGAAAGTCATACCAAATTGAGGAATGTTAATGTTAAAGTTAATGTCAAAGGATATTTGTACCGCACACTATCACCACCGGAGTGGTCGCCTGGCGCTGTGGCGGCTCTGAAAAAGGGAGAGGGGGGTGAGTTAGAGGGAAAGAGCAGGAAAAGTGCAAGAAAGCAGTGATGTGCTGTTGGCCGCCTCAGCCCGGTGGGTCCGTTGGCTGGGCTTGGGGTGTTTTACGGTCGGTAGTCATCGTGTGCTGTTGTGCAAGTCTATGTGCGGTTTGTTTTGTTGTTGCAGTGTAGTGAAGTTTGTGCGATTTGCTGCGTTTAAGGCATGTGGTTGTGTTTGGTTAGAATTTGAGAGGTTTCTGCAGAGGGCTGAAATTGTTAGTGGATTGGTTAGTTGGCATCATTCACTATTCCATGTAAGTGTGGCGCACGCTAACATTCACAGTCCTGTCTAGATGCGAGGCGAACTGAGATTAAGACTTTCAGCTGAGTGTGGCTCATGCTAGCATTCACAATTCTATCTAGATGTGATGCATGTTAGGGTTACGACTTTCAGCTGAGTGTGGCACATGCTAACATTCACAATTCTATCTAGATGTGAAGCAAGCTAACCTTCAGAATTCTAACTAGATGTGACACACGCTAACCAATACAATTCTATCTAGATGTGACGCAAGCTAACCTTTGCAATTCTAACTAGATGTGACGCAAGCTAACCGTCACAATTCCATCTAGATGTGACGCAAGATAACCATCACAATTCTAACTAGATGTGACGCAAGCTAATCTTTACAATTCCATCTAAGTGTGCCACTTGTTAACATCGGCTAATGTGTTAGTGCGTTGTGCCATGCAACATTTGCAGTCCATCCAAGAATGGATTTAGGCAGATGGTCACAAATCTCTAAGTATGCATGTTGTAATTCTATGGCAGTCTACGTTACGGAGAGGTAAGGTAGAGGGGCGAGGGCTTTCCTGAGTAGAGTAATGGCTCTACACCCCACCCATGCCACACTCACAGTTTTTTGTTGGTGTCTATTGGTTTCTGGCTTCACCTGCGGACACCTGCTGACACTTCTTGGATCCGCCTCTGTTGGAGCTGCTCTCCGCCTTGGGGCCCCCAGCCGCAGGGTCTGCCGGGCAGAGGGCTGCCCTAGGAGGAACCTTTAAGGCCAGGGATCCAACCATTTATAGGGGGAAGGGCTGGGAGACAGGCTGTGGGACGGGGAAACCAGGAGAGGGAGCCGGGGCTGCTAGGCTGCTACCAAAACCAAGGCCCAAGATTTAACAGAGGCCAGGGGCTCCAGGGGACTCACCTGCTGACCGGGGGACGCTGGATGTAAAAGCTAGATCCCCCGGTGCAGCAAGCATACTCTCCAGTGCCTGAATGCAGGCAGCTAATCACGGGAGGGGGAGGGCTGCGAGGCAGGCTGTGGGATGGGGAAACCAGGAGAGGGATCCGGGGCTGCTAGGCAGCATACACGTCCTGGGGGCTACAAAAACCAAGGCCCAAGATTTAACAGAGGCCAGGGGCTCTAGGGGACTCACTTGCTGACCGGGGGATGCCGGATGTAAAGGCAAGATCCCCCGGTGCAGCAAGCAGAACCTCATACACAAGTGCTGGGAGGAGGAATAATAGGGCTACGAGTAATGAAAATTACCAAAAGGTAATCAATGCATTAAACACAAGTATTGGTGCAACACCATTGAGTTGACTGGAATTCAGCACTCCCCCCCTCACCCCCCGAAATGTTGGGCTATGTTGATTCAACCTGGCTGATCTTCAGAGCAGTTGCCGGACAGAACAGGACAACGATGTTAAACAGCACCTGGGTTTCTCTGTTAACAAGGGTGGTCAGTCAAAAAACCGAAAACAAAATCTCGAACTGCAAAAATATCGAATCCAAAATCTCGAAAAACAAAAATCTCGAATTATTTATTTATTTAGCTATATGTGTTTTTGGGGTCAGGTAAGTAAAAAAAAGGTTAAAATAAAAAAAAAATAGAAAAAAGGGGGGTTGGGGGGGAACCCCCCCATTTCGAGATAAAAACGTATTAAAAAAAAAAATTGAGATTTTTTTTTTCGAGATTTTGAACTCGAGATTTTTTTTTCGAGATTTTGTATTTCGGTATTATCACTATAAACCGTTAACAAGAGCCCAGCAATTACTAACATAAAGCATTTCACTGTTAGTGCCTGCATTCAAAAGCCAAAATGTTTAGCCAATTGAAATCGTGATGTGGGTTTAGTACTTGCATGCCAGGGGAGTGATTGGAAGGGTAGAGAGGAGACCACTCAATTCTCGCAGCAGTCCATAAGTGGGAGCTTTAAACCTTAAATGTGTTAACTGCTTGTAGCATTGAAGCTGCACTAGAATAGTCTCATTAAAATGCATAGACAAATTGGAGGCCCCCATGCAAATAAGTTTGCCCCTCCCCCAGTGCCTGTGAAGTTAGCGCCTCTCCCAACATTTGAAGGGTTAGCCCCCCGAAATTTAGGTTTTGTTGCACCCCTGAACACAAGCACACACACCATTCACCATATACACATATGCACACTCAGCCATCCATACATTTAAGTGTGCACATTTTCACCATACAGGCACACCCAGGCAGCCACCCGTACATTTAAGTGTGCACCCTTTCACCATACATGGGTGCATGGCTGTCGGCCGAAGGCCAAAGGCCTTACTTCCAAGACTGTAGGCCCTGGCCACAACCACCGCAGCATGTCACACCCATGGACACACCCGTAGTATTGCGTATCGATTGCTAAGTTGTGGGGAGTGTGTGCAGACTTGGGTGCATGGCCGAAGGTTGTGGCTAGGAAGTATACTCTTTGTACTTTGGTCGTAAGGCATAGGTCGTAGATTAGACACTGAAGATGCAAGAGCCAGCCTCCAGCCACTGCAGCATATTACTGCCATAGATTAGACGTGTAGATTTGCATGTCTAGAAAATGACTGCCAATATACTTTGTTCAGAATCCACCTATAGTTTTGAAATGCTTTTTGTACTTCGCGGAAGTATCACTTTTTTAATTTCTGTGATAAAAGAAAAAGGTATGTTAGTCTTTGCATTTCATGAAAACTTAGCACATTGCATAATAGACAGTTTACCTTTTTTTTACCCTCATATTTAGTTTACAAACCAGTGTACTGTGCATTGTGCTCAGTTTCTGTGTTTGCTTTTCTAATCCTTGGGTCTGGGGAAAAAATCCTTGTTGGATTAAAAAAAACCCTTCTTTTGCTATGGTACTAATTACTTCCTTGTTTCCTTTGAGTGTTTCCTTCATCTTTCTGATTAATGTTATGTTTGTTGCCTTCCTGGCGATTTTTAACAACGGTTACATACCTGTAGGCGTATTGTAACTGTGCATTTGTTCCTACAGATCTGTGATATTCATTTATTTGTGTCGTTGTTATATACTGTTTCCTTCATCTTTCTGATTAATGTTATGTTTGTTGCCTTCCTTCCGATTTTTAACAACAGTTACATACCTGTAGGCGTATTCCAACTGTGCATTTGTTCCTACAAATCTGTGATATCCATTTATTTGTGTCATTGTTATATCCTCTTGGGCAGTTAGATACCTATTGGCGTATTCTAACTGTTTGTAGACTTTCACATAATTTTTTGGCAATTCTGAAGTACACATTATTTATTAAATTTTGGCTTTAAGAAGATTAAATACGCATTTGTAAGATTAGCTGGCAATCTTTGCTTTAGAGTAATGGTGCTATCATTACATTCAAACCATCCACATTTCTTTTTAATGTATGCAGTGTAGTGACCTGCATTGGTTGTAGTTCCTGCATGGTAGATTATACCTATTGTTGTAAAGGTTTTCTTTCCAAGTGACACTTGACCGTGTGTGAATCCAATCAGTTTGCAGTTGTTTTTGGTACCATCTGCATTATAACGTAGAAGCATACGTATTATGTAGGCAATATGTGATTGTATCAGTAAGGTGGAGCGATTGTCTGAATTGCAAATAGTACATAATCTGCCATGGTTTGCATTCTGTACAAGTTGCTGAAATGGAATGCTTTCACAATTTGGTATGGAAACATACACAAATCGCTCATTTGGGACTTCTTCCTGTATCACATTGCTACAGAGAGTGCATGTATGTTTGCACATGTACGAAATCTGGAAGATTCCATTTACAGGTATGCTTTTGTTTTCCAATACTAATAGTAAGTACATTAGACATTCTTGTGGATCTTCTTGTGAGTTCAGAGTGACTCTCACCATTCCAGCACAGTCGTCCAATTCCTGTCGTATTCTATGAACACTGTATGTGTTGTCAGGATTGCTTGTTGCATTTTTCTGAAGCACTAACATTTGCAAACACAATTGGTTTGTACTGTGCAAGTAAATATTGCTAACAATTGGTGGCAATATAAATAGAATATTCATTGCTACATTTGCATAGCAACTTACCCCACTTTCATTTGCAAATTTGAATGGACCAGCTAGTTCTGTTTCTGAGTGCATTTTTCGGAATTTCTGTTCCTTCTTTGCCGACGGCCCTGCTTTACATTCCCTGATAGGTTCTTCTTTGTTTGTGGTACTTGCTGAAACTTTTGCTTCTTTTCTTTTCTTTGAGGAATTTGCTGTTGGATTCTGTTGCATTTCTGTTACATTTAGTTTTTTTTTACTACGTTTTACTTTATCTGGAACAGGATATTGTTTCAGATGAGGGGTGTACAGTGTACGCAGTCTATTGTATTCTAGAATGCCAGGAATATCAGCTTTCACTTTACTTGCATCAAAGTTCATTAGCAATAGACCGTCAAGTGTACATAAGCGTGATAATGCTACGTAGCTCATGCCTTCTTTAAAGACATACAGGCCGATTCATGGAGCAATTAGCGCGGCGCAAGTGGCCAAAAACGGGCGATTTCCAGTGGAATAGCGAAAATCGCAGTGCAAGTGCGAAATTCGCACGAAAAGCAGCGCACATCGATTCATGGAAGGCCGTGCGCGAGAAAACCATCGGATGTGCGCTAAAAAAGTGTGCGGCGCACGTTGGCGCACAGGCCATCTAACGGCGTGCACCAGGTCACAGCGAAAATCGCACAGGCCACAGCGAAAATCGCACATAGCGTGGCGCACACAACAAAAGTAGGCGGAACACGGGGCGTAACACTCGGAATGGGGAACATCTTGCCAAAATGTGGGCGTCACGGGGGAAGTACAGGGTGCAAGTGCGCGGAACGTCCACGTGCTCGCCTACAACACGTATTCATGGAATCGAATAGGGCAAAACAGCGCACGGTCAAACCAGCGCACAGGCACAAACACGACCGCCACAAGAAAGCAGGCGGTAGCGTCCCTGCGCCTGTAATAAATGTGCGCCAAAAGGTGCACCAACAAATAGCACCTATATACAGATATGATGAATGTCCTATACTGTGGCCCTCCAGGACAAATGACGTGCAAAGGGGTACCCACAAACACGGACACCCGCTGACTGAAAAATAACATGTGCGTGTATTTCGGGGTGTGCGGGAAGTTTCACACGCGATTTGGCTGGGTACGTGGATTCCATGGGGTGCGCGGGAAGTTTCACACGCGATTTTGCTGGGTACGTGGATTTCAGGGGTGCGCGGGAAGTTCCACACGCGATTTGGCCGGGTACGTGGATTTCAGGGGTGCGCGAGAAGTTTCACACGCGATTTGGCTGGGCACGTGGATTTCAGGGGTGCGAGGGAAATTTCACACGCGATTAGGCAGGGTACGTGGATTTCAGGGGTTGCGCGGGAAGTTCCACACACGATTTGGCCGGGCACATGTGCGGGAATTTCCACACGTGATTTGGCTGGGTACGTGGATTTCAGGGGTGCGCGGGAAGTTTCACACGCGATTTGGCAAGGTACTGGATTTCAGGGGTGCGCGGGAAGTTCCACACGCGATTTCGCTGGGTACGTGGATTTCAGGGGTGCGCGGGAATTTCCACATGCGATTTGGCTGGGTACGTGGATTTCAGGGGTGCGCGGGAAGTTTCACGCGCGATTTGGCTGGGTACGTGGATTTCAGGGGTGCGCGGGAAGTTTCACACGCGATTTGGCTGGGTACGTGGATTTCAGGGGTGCGCGGGAAATTTCACACGCGATTTGGCAGGGTACGTGGATTTCAGGGGTGCGCGGGAAGTTCCACACGCGATTTGGCCGGGTACGTGTGCGGGAATTTCCACACGCGATTTGGCTGGGTACGTGGATTTCAGGGGTGCGCGGGAAGTTTCACACTCGATTTGGCAGGGTACGTGGATTTCAGGGGTGCGCGGGAAGTTCCACACGCGATTTGGCTGGGTACGTGGATTTCAGGGGTGCGCGGGAATTTCCACACGCGATTTGGCTGGGTACGTGAATTTCAGGGGTGCGCGGGAAGTTTCACATGCGATTTGGCTGGGTACGTGGATTTCAGGGGTGCGCGTGAAGTTTCACACGCAATTTGGCTGGGTACGTGGATTCCAGGGGTGCGCAGGAAGTTTCACACGCGATTTTGCTGGGTACGTGGATTTCAGGGGTGCGCGGGAAGTTCCACACGCGATTTGGCAGGGTACGTGGATTTCAGGGGTGCACGGGAAATTGCACATGCGATTTGGCCGGGTACGTGCGCGGGAATTTCCACACGCGATTTGGCTGGGTACGTGGATTTCAGGGGTACGCGGGAAATTCTACATGCGATTTGGCTGGGTGCTCCCAGGTATTCCCTGTACACCCTCCACGGCCCCTGCAGGCAGCCGACACCACAAGGGACTACCCTGCACACCTGCTCATGTCACCCAGCACCCCCACCCCCCAGCACTGTGGGGCACCCTCCACCAGGCCCCCACTCATGTCTCCCACCCCCCACCCCCCCAGCACTGAGGGGCACCCTCCACCAGGCCCCCACTCATGTCCCCTTGCACCCCAGCCCCCAAAAGTCATGGGGAACCCTCCACCAGGCCCCCACTCATGTCTCCCACCCACCCCACCCCCCAGCACTGTGGAGCACCTGCCAGCAGGCCCCCACACATTTCTCCTAGCACCCCCACCCCCCAGCACTGTGGGGCACCTGCCAGCAGGCCCCCACTCATGTCGACCACCGCCCACCCCCCCAGCACTGAGGGGCACCCTCCACCAGGCCCCCACTCATGTCTCCCACCCACCCCACCCCCCAGCACTGTGGGGCACCTGCCAGCAGGCCCCCACTCATGTCCCCCTGCACCCCCACCCCCCAGCACTGTGGGGCACCTGTCACCAAGCCCCCACTCATGTCCCCCAGCACCTCCACCCCCCAGCACTGAGGGGCACCCTCCACCAGGCCCCCACTCATGTCTCCCTGCACCCCCACCCCCCAGCACTGAGGGGCACCCTCCACTAGGCCCCCACTCATGTCTCCCACCCCCCACCCCCCCAGCACTGAGGGGCACCCTCCACCAGGCCCCCACTCATGTCTCCCACCCACCCCACCCCACAGCACTGTGGGGCACCCTCCACCAGGCCCCCACTCATGTCCCCCTGCACCCCCACCCCCCAGCACTGTGGGGCACCTGCCACCAGGCCCCCACTCATGTCCCCCAGCACCCCCACCCCCCAGCACTGAGGGGAACCCCTCCACCAGGCCCCCACTCAGGTCTCCCTGCACCCCCACCCCCCAGCACTGTGGGCCACCCTCCACCAGGCCCCCATCTCATGTCCCCTTGCACCCCCAGCCCCCAGCACTGTGGGCCACCCTCCACCAGGCCCCCACTCATGTCCCCTTGTACCACCACCCCCCAGCAGTCATGGGGCACCCTCCATCAGGCCCCCACTCATGTCTCCCACCCACCCCACCCCCCAGCACTGTGGGGCACCTGCCAGCAGGCCCCCACTCATGTCCCCCTGCACCCCCACCCCCCAGCACTGTGGGGCACCTGCCACCAGGCCCCCACTCATGTCCCCCAGCACCCCCACCCCCCAGCACTGAGGGGCACCCTCCACCAGGCCCCTACTCATGTCTCCCTGCACCCCCACCCCCCAGCACTGAGGGGCACCCTCCACCAGGCCCCCACTCATGTCTCCCACCCCCACCCCCCTCAGCACTGAGGGGCACCCTCCACCAGGCCCCCACTCATGCCTCCCACCCACCCCACCCCTAGCACTGTGGGGCACCTGCCACCAGGCCCCCACTCATGTCCCCCAGCACCCCCACCCCCCAGAACTGAGGGGCACCCTCCACCAGGCCCCCACTCATGTCTCCCTGCACCCCCACCCCCCAGCACTGAGGGGCACCCTCCACCAGGCCCCCACTCATGTCTCCCACCCCCCACCCCCCCCACCACTGAGGGGCACCCTCCACCAGGCCCACACTCATGTCTCCCACCCACCCCACCCCCCAGCACTGTGGGGCACCTGCCACCAGACTCCCACTCATGTCCCCCAGCACCCCCACCCCCCAGCACTGAGGGGCACCCTCCACCAGGCCCCCACTCATGTCTCCCTGCACCCCCACCCCCCAGCACTGTGGGCCACCCTCCACCAGGCCCGCACTCATGTCCCCTTGCACCCCCAGCCCCCAGCAGTCATGGGGCACCCTCCACCAGGCCCCCACTCATGTCTCCCACCCACCCCACCCCCCAGCACTGTGGGGCACCTGCCAGCAGGCCCCCACTCATGTCCCCCTGCACCCCCACCCCCCGGCACTGTGGGGCACCTGCCACCAGGCCCCCACTCATGTCCCCCAGCACCCCCACCCCCCTGCAATGAGGGGCACCCTCCACCAGGCCCCCACTCATGTCTCCCTGCACCCCCACCCCCCAGCACTGAGGGGCACCCTCCACCAGGCCCCCACTCATGTCTCCCACCCACCCCCACCCCCCAGCACTGTGGGGCACCTGCCACCAGGCCCCCACTCATGTCCCCCAGCACCCCCACCCCCCAGCACTGAGGGGCACCCTCCACCAGGCCCCCACTCATGTCTCCCTGCACCCCCACGCCCCAGCACTGTGGGACACCCTCCACCAGGCCCCACTCATGTCCCCTTGCACCCCCAGCCCCCAGCACTGTGGGCCACCCTCCACCAGGCCCCCACTCTTGTCCCCTTGCACCCCCACCCCCCAGCAGTCATGGGGCACCCTCCACGAGGCCCCCACTCATGTCTCCCACCCACCCCACCCCCAGCACTGTGGGGCACCTGCCAGCAGGCCCCCACACATTTCTCCCACCACCCCCACCCCCCAGCACTGTGGGGCACCTGCCACCAGGCCCCCACTCATGTCCCCCAGCACCCCACCCCCCAGCACTGAGGGGCACCCTCCACCAGGCCCCCACTCATGTCTCCCTGCACCCCCACCCCCCAGCACTGAGGGGCACCCTCCACCAGGCCCCCACTCATGTCTCCAACCCCCCACCTTCCCCAGCACTGAGGGGCACTCTCCACCAGGCCCCAACTCATGTCTCCCACCCACCCCACCCCCCTGCACTGTGGGGCACCCTCCACCAGGCCCCCACTCATGTCCCCAGCACCCCCACCCCCAGCACTGAGGGGCACCCTCCACCAGGCCCCCACTCATGTCTCCCTGCACCTCCACCCCCCAGCACTGTGGGCCACCCTCCACCAGGCCCCCACTCATGTCTCCCACCCACCCCACCCCCCTGCACTGTGGGGCACCCTCCACCAGGCCCCCACTCATGTCCCCAGCACCCCCACCCCCCAGCACTGAGGGGCACCCTCCACCAGGCCCCCACTCATGTCTCCCTGCACCCCCACCCCCCAGCACTGTGGGCCACCCTCCACCAGGCCCCCACTCATGTCCCCCAGCACCCCCACCCCCAGCACTGAGGGGCACCCTCCACCAGGCCCCCACTCATGTCTCCCTGCACCCCCACCCCCCAGCACTGAGGGGCACCCTCCACCAGGCCCCCACTCATGTCTCCCTGCACCCCCACCCCCAGCACTGAAGGGCACCCTCCACCAGGCCCCCACTCATGTCCCCCAGCACCCCCACCCCCCAGCACTGTGGTGCACCTGCCACCAGGCCCCCACTCATGTCCCCCAGCACCCCCACCTCCCAGCACTGAGGGGCACCCTCCACCAGGCCCCCACTCATGTCTCCCTGCACCCCCACCCACCAGCACTGAGGGGCACCCTCCACCAGGCCCCCACTCATGTCTCCCTGCACCCCCACCCCCCAGCACTGAGGGGCACCCTCCACCAGGCCCCCACTCATGTCCCCCAGCACCCCCACCCCCCAGCACTGTGGTGCACCTGCCACCAGGCCCCCACTCATGTCCCCCAGCACCCCCACCCCCCAGCACTGAGGGGCACCCTCCACCAGGCCCCCACTCATGTCTCCCTGCACCCCCACCCCCCAGCACTGTGGGCCACCCTCCACCAGGCCCCCACTCATGTCCCCTTGCACCCCCAGCCCCCAGCACTGTGGGCCACCCTCCACCAGGCCCCCACTCATGTCACACACCCACCCCACCCCCAGCACTGTGGGGCACCTGCCAGCCGGCCCCCACACATTTCTCCCACCACCCCCACCCCCAGCACTGTGGGGCACCTGCCAGCAGGCCCCCACTCATGTCGACCTCCCCCACCCCCCCAGCACTGTGGGCCACCCTCCACCAGGCCCCCACTCATGTCTCCCACCCACCCCACCCCCCTGCACTGTGGGGCACCCTCCACCAGGCCCCCACTCATGTCCCCAGCACCCCCACCCCCCAGCACTGAGGGGCACCCTCCACCAGGCCCCCACTCATGTCTCCCTGCACCTCCACCCCCCAGCACTGTGGGCCACCCTCCACCAGGCCCCCACTCATGTCTCCCACCCACCCCACCCCCCTGCACTGAGGGGCACCCTCCACCAGGCCCCCACTCATGTCTCCCTGCAACCCCACCCCCCAGCACTGAGGGGCACCCTCCACCAGGCCCCCACTCATGTCTCCCTGCACCCCCACCCCCAGCACTGAGGGGCACCCTCCACCAGGCCCCCACTCATGTCCCCCAGCACCCCCACCCCCAGCACTGTGGTGCACCTGCCACCAGGCCCCCACTCATGTCCCCCCAGCACCCCCACCCCCCAGCACTGAGGGGTACCCTCCACCAGGCCCCCACTCATGTCTCCCTGCACCCCCACCCCCCAGCACTGTGGGCCACCCTCCACCAGGCCCCCACTCATGTCCCCTTGCACCCCCAGCCCCCAGCACTGTGGGCCACCCTCCACCAGGCCCCCACTCATGTCACACACCCACCCCACCCCCAGCACTGAGGGGCGCCCTCCACCAGGCCCCCACTCATGTCTCCCTGCACCCCCACCCCCCAGCACTGAGGGCACCCTCCACCAGGCCCCCACTCATGTCTCCCACCCCCCACCCCCCCAGCACTGAGGGGCACCCTCCACCAGGCCCCGACTCATGTCTCCCACCCACCCCACCCCCAGCACTGTGGGGCACCCTCCACCAGGCCCCCACTCATGTCCCCCTGCAGTCCCACCCCAGCACTGTGGGGCACCTGCCACCAGGCCCCCACTCATGTCCCCCAGCACCCCCACCCCCCAGCACTGAGGGGCACCCTCCACCAGGCCCCACTCATGGCTCCCTGCACTCCCACCCCCAGCACTGTGGGCCACCCTCACCAGGCCCCCATCCCCATGTCCCCTTGCACCCCCAGCCCCCAGCACTGTGGGTCACCCTCCACCAGGCCCCCACTCATGTCCCCTTGCACCCCCACCCCCCAGCAGTCATGGGCACCCTCCACCAGGCCCCCACTCATGTCTCCCCACCCACCCACCCCCCAGCACTGTGGGCACCTGCCAGCAGGCCCCCACTCATGTCCCCCCTGCACCCCCACCCCCCAGCACTGTGGGGCACCTGCCACCAGGCCCCCACTCATGTTCCCCAGCACCCCCCACCCCCCAGCACTTAGGGGCACCCTCCACCAGGCCCCCACTCATGTCTCCCCACCCCCCACCACTCCCCCAGCACTGAGGGGCACCCTCCACCAGGCCCCCACTCATGTCTCCACCCACCCCACTCCCCAGCACTGTGGGGCACCCTCCACCAGGCCCCCACTCATGTCCCCCTGCACCCCCACCCCAGCACTGTGGGGCACCTGCCACCAGGCCCCCACTCATGTCCCCCAGCACCCCCACCCCCCAGCACTGAGGGGCACCCTCCACCAGGCCCCCACTCATGTCCCCTTGCACCCCCACCCCCCAGCAGTCATGGGGCACCCTCCACCAGGCCCCCACTCATGTCTCCCACCCACCCCCACCCCCCCAGCACTGTGGGGCACCTGCCAGCAGGCCCCCACTCATGTCCCCCTGCACCCCCACCCCACAGAACTGTGGGGCACCTGCCACCAGGCCCCCACTCATGTCCACCAGCACCCCTACACCCCAGCACTGAGGGCACCCTCCACCAGGCCCCCCACTCATGTCTCCCTGCACCCCCACCCCCCAGCACTGAGGGGCACCCTCCACCAGGCCCCCACTCCATGTCTCCCACCCCCCACCCCCCAGCACTGAGGGGTACCCTCCACCAGGCCCCCACTCATTTCTCCCACCCACCCCACCCCCCAGCACTGTGGGGCACCTGCCACCAGGCCCCCACTCATGTCCCCAGCACCCCCACCCCCCAGCACTGAGGGGCACCCTCCACCAGGCCCCACTCATGTCGCCCTGCACCCCCACCCCCCCCAGCACTGTGGGCCACCCTCCACCAGGCCCGCACTCATGTCCCCTTGCACCCCCAGCCCCCAGCACTGTGGGGCCACCCTCCACTAGGCCCCCCACTCATGTCCCCTTGCACCCCCACCCCCCAGCAGTCATGGGGCACCCTCCACCAGGCCCCCACTCATGTCTCCCACCCCACCCCACCCCCCAGCACTGTGGGGCACCTGCCAGCAGGCCCCCACTCATGTCCCCCTGCACCCCCACCCCCCAGCACTGTGGGGCACCTGCCACCAGGCCCCCACTCATGTCCCCCAGCACCCCCACCCCCAGCACTGAGGGGCACCCTCCACCACGCCCCCACTCATATCTCCCTGCACCCCCACCCCCCAGCACTGAGGGGGCACCCTCCACCAGGCCCCCACTCATGTCTCCCACCCACCCCACCCCCCAGCACTGTGGGGCACCTGCCACCAGGCCCCCACTCATGTCCCCCCAGCACCCCCACCCCCAGCACTGAGGGGCACCCTCCCACCAGGCCCCCACTCATGTCTCCAACCCCACCCCACCCCCCAGCACTTGGGGCACCTGCCACCAGGCCCCACTCATGGCCCCCAGCACCCCACCCCCCAGCACTGAGGGCCTCCCTCCACCAGGCCCCCACTCATGTCCCCTTGCACCCCCAGCCCCCAGCACTGTGGGCCACCCTCCACCAGGCCCCCACTCATGTCCCCTTGCACCCCCACCCCCCAGCAGTCATGGGGCACCCTCCACCAGGCCCCCACTCATGTCGCCCACCCCACCCCACCCCCCAGCACTGTGGGCACCTGCCAGCAGGCCCCCACACATTTCTCCCACCACCCCCACCCCCCAGCACTGTGGGGGCACCTGTCACCAGGCCCCACTCATGTCCCCCAGCACCCCCACCCCCCAGCACTGAGGGGGCACCCTCCACCAGGCCCCCACTCATGTCTCCCTGCACCCCCACCCACCAGCACTGAGGGGCACCCTCCACCAGGCCCCCACTCATGTCTCCCACCCCCCACCCCCCAGCACTGAGGGGCACCCTCCAACAGGCCCCCACTCATGTCTCCCACCCACCCCACCCCCCACAGCACTGTGGGGCACCCTCCACCAAGCCCCCACTCATGTCCCCCAGCACCCCCACCCCTCATCCACTGAGGGGCACCCTCCACCAGGCCCCCACTCATGTCTCCCTGCACCCCACCCCCAGCACTGTGGGCCACCCTCCACCAGGCCCCCCACTCATGTCCCCTTGCACCCCCAGCCCCAGCACTGTGGGCCACCCTCCACCAGGCCCCCACTCATGTCCCCCTGCCACCCCCACCCCCCAGCACTGTGGGGCCACCTGCCACCAGCCCCCCACTCATGTACCCCAGCAACCCCCACCCCCCCAGCACTGAGGTGCACCCTCCACCAGGCCCCCACTCATGTCTCCCTGCACCCCCACCCCCCAGCACTGAGGGGCACCCTCCACCAGGCCCCCACTCATGTCTCCCACCCCCCACCCACACCCCAGCACTGAGGGGCACCCTCCACCAGGCCCCACCTCATGTCTCCCACTCACCCCACCCCCCAGCACTGTGGGCCACCCTCCACCAGGCCCCACTCATGTCCCCTTGAACCCCCACCCCCCAGCAGTCATGGGGCACCCTCCACCAGGCCCCCACTCATGTCTCCCACCCACCCCACCCTCCAGCACTGTGGGGCACCTGCCAGCAGGCCCCCACTCTGTCCCCCTGCACCCCCACCCCCCAGCACTGTGGGGCCACCTGCCACCAGGCCCCCACTCATGTCCCCCAGCACCCCCACCCCCCAGCACTGAGGGGGCACCCTCCACCAGGCCCCCACTCATGTCTCCCTGCACCCCCACCCCCACCAGCACTGAGGGGCACCCTCCACCAGGCCCCCACTCATGTCTCCCATACCCCACCCCCCAGCACTGAGAGGCACCCTCCAACAGGCCCCCACTCATGTCTACCACCCACCCCACCCCACTGCACTGTGGGGCACCCTCCACCAGGCCCCCACTCATGTCCCCCAGCACCCCCACCCCCAGCACTGAGGGGCACCCTCCACCAGGCCCCCACTCATGTCTCCCTGCACCCCCACCCCCCAGCACTGAGGGGCACCCTCCACCAGGCCCCCACTCATGTCCCCTTGCACCCCCACCCCCCAGCAGTCATGGGGCACCCTCCACCAGGCCCCCTCTCATGTCTCCCACCCACCCCACCCCCCAGCACTGTGGGGCACCTGCCAGCAGGCCCCCACTCATGTCCCCCTGCACCCCCACCCCCAGCACTGTGGGGCACCTGCCACCAGGCCCCCACTCATGTCCCCCAGCACCCCCACCCCCCAGCACTGAGGGGCACCCTCCACCAGGCCCCCACTCATGTCTCCCCACCCCCCCAGCACTGAGGGGCACCCTCCACCAGGCCCCCACTCATGTCTCCCACCCACCCACTCCCCAGCACTGTGGGGCACCCTCCACCAGGCCCCCACTCATGTCCCCCTGCACCCCCACCCCAGCACTGTGGGGCACCTGCCACCAGGCCCCCACTCATGTCCCCCAGCACCCCCACCCCCAGCACTGAGGGGCACCCTCCACCAGGCCCCACTCATGTCCCCTTGCACCCCCACCCCCCAGCAGTCATGGGGCACCCTCCACCAGGCCCCCACTCATGTCTCCCACCCACCCCACCCCCCAGCACCTGTGGGGGCACCTGCCAGCAGGCCCCCACTCATGTCCCCCTGCACCCCCCACCCCCCAGCACTGTGCGGCACCTGCCACCAGGCCCCCACTCATGTCCCCCAGCACCCCCACCCCCCAGCACTGAGGGGCACCCTCCACCAGGCCCCCACTCATGTCTCCCTGCACCCCCACCCCCCAGCACTGAGGGGCACCCTCCACCAGGCCCCACTCATGTCTCCCACCCCCCACCCCCCCAGCACTGAGAGGTACCCTCCACCAGGCCCCCACTCATTTCTCCCACCCACCACTCCCCCCAGCACTGTGGGGCACCTGCCACCAGGCCCCCACTCATGTCCCCCAGCACCCCCACCCCCCAGCACTGAGGGGCACACTCCACCAGGCCCCAACTCATGTCTCCCTGCACCCCCACCCCCCAGCACTGTGGGCCACCTCCACCAGGCCCGCACTCATGTCCCCTTGCACCCCCAGCCCCCAGCACTGTGGGCCACCCTCCACCAGGCCCCCACTCATGTCCCCTTGCACCCCCCACCCCCAGCAGTCATGGGGCACCCTCCACCAGGCCCCCACTCATGTCTCCCACCCGCCCACCCCCCAGCACTGTGGGGCACCTGCCAGCAGGCCCCCACTCATGTCCCCCTGCACCCCCACCCCCCAGCACTGTGGGGCACCTGCCACCAGGCCGCCACTCATGTCCCTCCAGCACCCCCACCCCCCAGCACTGAGGGGCACCCTCCACCAGGCCCCCACTCATGTCTCCCTGCACCCCCACCCCCCAGCACTGAGGGGCACCCTCCACCAGGCCCCCACTCATGTCTCCCATACCCCACCCCCCAGCACTGAGGGGCACCCTCCAACAGGCCCCCACTCATGTCTACCACCCACCCCACCCCACTGCACTGTGGGGCACCCTCCCACCAGGCCCCCACTCATGTCCCCCATCACCCCCACCCCCAGCACTGAGGGGCACCCTCCACCAGGCCCCCACTCATGTCCCCTTGCACCCCCACCCCCCAGCAGTCATGGGGCACCCTCCACCAGGCCCCCTCTCATGTCTCCCACCCACCCCACCCCCAGCACTGTGGGGCACCTGCCAGCAGGCCCCCCACTCATGTCCCCCTGCACCCCCACCCCCCAGCACTGTGGGGCACCTGCCACCAGGCCCCCACTCATGTCCCCAGCACCCCCACCCCCAGCACTGAGGGGCACCCTCCACCAGGCCCCCACTCATGTCTCCCACCCCCCCCAGCACTGAGAGGCACCCTCCACCAGGCCCCCCACTCATGTCTCCCACCCACCCCACTCCCCAGCACTGTGGGGCACCCTCCACCAGGCCCCCACTCATGTCCCCCTGCACCCCCCACCCCAGCACTGTGGGGCACCTGCCACCAGGCCCCCACTCATGTCCCCCAGCACCCCCACCCCCCCAGCACTGAGGGGCACCCTCCACCAGGCCCCCACTCATGTCCCCTTGCACCCCCACCCCCCAGCAGTCATGGGGCACCCTCCACCAGGCCCCCACTCATGTCTCCCACCACCCCACCCCCCCAGCACTGTGGGGCACCTGCCAGTAGGCCCCCACTCATGTCCCCCTGCACCCCCACCCCCCAGCACTGTGGGGCACCTGCCACCAGGCCCCACTCATGTCCCCCAGCACCCCACCCCCCAGCACTGAGGGGCACCCTCCACCAGTCCCCCACTCATGTCTCCCTGCACCCCCACCCCCCAGCACTGAGGGGCACCCTCCACCAGGCCCCCACTCATGTCTCCCACCCCCACCCCCCCAGCACTGAGAGGTACCCTCCACCAGGCCCCCCACTCATTTCCCCACCCACCACTCCCCCCAGCACTGTGGGGCACCTGCCACCAGGCCCCCACTCATGTCCCCCAGCACCCCCACCCCCCAGCACTGAGGGGCACACTCCACCAGGCCCCCACTCATGTCTCCCTGCACCCCCACCCCCCAGCACTGTGGGCCACCCTCCACCAGGCCCGCACTCATGTCCCCTTGCACCCCCAGCCCCCAGCACTGTGGGGCCACCCTCCACCAGGCCCCCACTCATGTCCCCTTGCACCCCCACCCCCCAGCAGTCATGGGGTACCCTCCACCAGGCCCCCACTCATGTCTCCCACCCGCCCCACCCCCCAGCACTGTGGGGTACCTGCCAGCAGGCCCCCACTCATGTCCCCCTGCACCCCCACCCCCCAGCACTGTGGGGCACCTGCCACCAGGCCGCCACTTCATGTCCTCCAGCACCCCCACCCCCCCAGCACTGAGGGGCACCCTCCACCACGCCCCACTCATGTCTCCCTGCACCCCCACCCCCCAGCACTGAGGGGCACCCTCCACCAGGCCCCCACTCATGTCTTCCACCCACCCCCCAGCACTGTGGGCACCTGCCACCAGGCCCCCACTCATGTCCCCAGCACCCCCACCCCCAGAACTGAGGGGCACCCTCCACCAGGCCCCCACTCATGTCTCCCACCCACCCCACCACCCAGCACTTTGGGGCACCTGCCACCAGGCCCCCACTCATGTCCCCAGCACCCCCACCCCCAGCACTGAGGGCCACCCTCCACCAGGCCCCCACTCATGTCCCCTTGCACCCCCAGCACTGTGGGCCACCCTCCACCAGGCCCCCACTCATGTCCCCTTGCACCCCCACCCCCCAGCAGTCATGGGGCACCCTCCACCAGGCCCCCACTCATGTCTCGCACCCACCCCACCTACCCAGCACTGTGGGGCACCTGCCAGCAGGGCCCCCCACACATTTCTCCCACCACCCCACCCCCCAGCACTGTGGGGCACCTGTCACCAGGCCCCCACTCATGTCCCCCAGCACCTCCACCCCCCAGCACTGAGGGGCACCCTCCACCAGGCCCCCACTCATGTCTCCCTGCACCCCCACCCCCCAGCACTGAGGGGCACCCTCCACCAGGCCCCCCACTCATGTCTCCACCCCCCACCCCCAGCACTGAGGGGAACCCTCCAACAGGCCCTACTCATGTCCCCCTGCACCCCCACCCCCAGCACCGTGGGGCACCTGCCACCAGGCCCCCCACTCATGTCCCCCAGCACCCCCACCCCCCAGCACTGAGGGGCACCCTCCACCAGGCCCCACTCATGTCTCCCTGCACCCCCACCCCCCAGCACTGAGGGCACCCTCCACCAGGCCCCCACTCATGCCTCCCCACCCCCCACCCCCCAGCACTGAGGGGCACCCTCCACCAGGCCCCCACTCATGTCTCCCACACACCCCACCCCCAGCACTGTGGGGCACCCTCCACCAGGCCCCCACTCATGTCCCCTGCACCCCCACCCCAGCACTGTGGGGCACCTGCCACCAGGCCCCCACTCATGTCCCCCAGCACCCCCACCCCCAGCACTGAGGGGCACCCTCCACCAGGCCCCCACTCATGGCTCCCTGCACTCCCACCCCCCCAGCACTGTGGGCCACCCTCCACCAGGCCCCCATCCCATGTCCCCTTGCACCCCCCAGCCCCCAGCACTGTGGGTCACCCTCCCACCAGGCCCCCACTCATGTCCCTTGCACCCCCACCCCCAGCAGTCACGGGGCACCCTCCACCAGGCCCCCACTCATGTCTCCCACCCACCCCACCCCCCAGCACTGTGGGGCACCTGCCAGCAGGCCCCCACTCATGTCCCCCTGCACCCCCACCCCCAGCACTGTGGGGCAGCTGCCACCAGGCCCCCACTCATGTCCCCCCAGCACCCCCACCCCCCAGCACTGAGGGGCACCCTCCACCAGGCCCCCACTCATGTCTCCCACCCCCCCACCCCCCCCAGCACTGAGGGGCACCCTCCACCAGGCCCCCACTCATGTCTCCCACCCACCCCACTCCCCAGCACTGTGGGGCACCCTCCACCAGGCCCCCACTCATGTCCCCCCTGCACCCCCACCCCAGCACTGTGGGGCACCTGCCACCAGGCCCCACTCATGTCCCCCAGCACCCCCACCCCCAGCACTGAGGGGCACCCTCCACCAGGCCCCCACTCATGGCTCCCTGCACTCCCACCCCCCAGCACTGTGGGCCACCCTCCACCAGGCCCCCATCCCATGTCCCCTTGCACCCCCAGCCCCCAGCACTGTGGGTCACCCTCCACCAGGCCCCCACTCATGTCCCCTTGCACCCCCACCCCCCAGCAGTCATGGGGCACCCTCCACCAGGCCCCCACTCATGTCTCCCACCCACCCCACCCCCCAGCACTGTGGAGCACCTGCCAGCAGGCCCCCACTCATGTCCCCCTGCACCCCCACCCCCAGCACTGTGGGGCAGCTGCCACCAGGCCCCCACTCATGTCCCCCAGCACCCCCACCCCCCAGCACTGTGGGCCACCCTCCACCAGGCCCCCATCCCATGTCCCCTTGCACCCCCAGCCCCCAGCACTGTGGGTCACCCTCCACCAGGCCCCCACTCATGTCCCCTTGCACCCCCACCCCCAGCAGTCATGGGGCACCCTCCACCAGGCCCCCACTCATGTCTCCCACCCACCCCACCCCCCAGCACTGTGGAGCACCTGCCAGCAGGCCCCCACTCATGTCCCCCTGCACCCCCACCCCCAGCACTGTGGGGGCAGCTGCCACCAGGCCCCCACTCATGTCCCCCAGCACCCCCACCCCCCAGCACTGAGGGGCACCCTCCACCAGGCCCCCACTCATGTCTCCTACCCACCCACTCCCCAGCACTGTGGGGCACCCTCCCACCAGGCCCCCACTCATGTCCCCCTGCACCCCCACCCCAGCACTGTGGGGCACCTGCCACCAGGCCCACACTCATGTCCTCCAGCACCCCCAACCCCCCAGCACTGAGGGGGCACCCTCCCACCAGGCC